>NC_071279.1:5140600-5440600 GCF_023375685.1 Ictalurus furcatus
ATGTTTATGACTCAAAACAAATTGTTTCACTTCTTTACAATTCAATATGATCTGTTTCACTTATTCGTGACTTTAATGATCTGTCTCACTTGTTTATGAATTAATATGGTACAATGACATGTTTCACATATAAATGACTCAAAATGATCTGTTTCACATGTTTATGACTCTATACGAGCTGTTTCACATCTTTACAATTCACTATAATCTGTTTCATTTGTTTCTGACTTAAATGATCTGTCTCACTTTTTAATAACAATATGGTACAATGACATGTGTCACATATATAAGACTCAAAATGATCTGTTTCACATGTTTATGAATCAAAACTATTTGTTTCACTTCTTTACAATTCACTATGATCTGTTTCACTTGTTTCTGACTTAAATGATCTGTCTCACTTTTTAATAACTTAATATGGTACAATGACATGTTTCACATATATAAGACTCAAAATAATCTGTTTCACATGTTATTAACTTAAATGATCTGTTTCACTTGTCTATAACTTAATATGGTACTTTGACATGTTTCACATATATAAGACTCAAAATGATCTGATTCACATGTTTATGACTCTATATGGGATGTTTCACATCTTTACTTTTCAATATTATCTGTTTCACTTGTTCATGACTTAAATGATCTGTTTCAATTGTTTATGACATAATATGGTACTTTGTCATGTTTCACATGTTTATGACTCAAAGTGATCTGTTTCACATGTTTATGACTCAAAACGATTTGTTTAATTTCTTTACAATTCACTATGATCTGTTTCACTTGTTTCTGACTTAAATGATCTGTCTCACTTGTTCATGACTTAATATGGTACAATGACATGTTTCACATAAATAAGACTCAAAATGATCTGTTTCACATGTTTATGACTCTATACGAGCTGTTTCACATCTTTACAATTCACTATAATCTGTTTCATTTGTTTCTGACTTAAATGATCTGTCTCACTTTTTAATAACAATATGGTACAATGACATGTGTCACATATATAAGACTCAAAATGATCTGTTTCACATGTTTATGAATCAAAACTATTTGTTTCACTTCTTTACAATTCACTATGATCTGTTTCACTTGTTTCTGACTTAAATGATCTGTCTCACTTTTTAATAACTTAATATGGTACAATGACATGTTTCACATATATAAGACTCAAAATAATCTGTTTCACATGTTATTAACTTAAATGATCTGTTTCACTTGTTTATAACTTAATATGGTACTTTGACATGTTTCACATATATAAGACTCAAAATGATCTGATTCACATGTTTATGACTCTATATGGGATGTTTCACATCTTTACTTTTCAGTATTATCTGTTTCACTTGTTCATGACTTAAATGATCTGTTTCAATTGTTTATGACATAATATGGTACTTTGTCATGTTTCACATGTTTATGACTCAAAGTGATCTGTTTCACATGTTTATGACTCAAAACGATTTGTTTAATTTCTTTACAATTCACTATGATCTGTTTCACTTGTTTCTGACTTAAATGATCTGTCTCACTTGTTTATGACTTAATATGGTACAATGACATGTTTCACATACATAAGACTCAAAATGATCTGTTTCACATGTTTATGACTCTATACGAGCTGTTTCACTTCATTACTATTCAATATGATCTTTTTCACTTATTCATGACTTAAATGATCTGTTTCACTTGTTTATGAACTAATATGGTACTATGACATGTTTCACATGTTTATGACTCAAAGTGATCTGTTTCACATGTGTATGACTCAAAACGATTTGTTTGACTTCTTTTCAATTCACTATGATCTGTTTCACTTGTTTCTGACTTAAATGATCTGTCTCACTTGTTTATGACTTAATATGGACCAGTGACATGTTTCACATATATTAGACTCAAAATGATCTGTTTCACATTTTTATGACTCAAAACGATTTGTTTGACTTCTTTACAATTCAGTATGATCTGTTTCACTTGTTTCTGACTTAAATGATCTGCCTCACTTGTTTATGACTTAATATTGAACAATGACATGTTTCACATATATAAGACTCAAAATGATCTGTTTCACATGTTTATGACTCTATACGAGCTGTTTCACTTGTTAATGAACTAATATGGTACTATGGCATGTTTAACATGTTTATGACTCAAAGTGATCTTTTTCACATGTTATTAACTTAAATGATCTGTTTCACTTGTTTATGACTTAATATGGTACTATGACATGTTTCACATGTTTATGACTCAAAGTGATCTATTTCACATGTTTATGACTCAAAACGATTTGTTTGATTTCTTTACAATTCATTATGATCCGTTTCACTTTATTCGGACGTAAATGATCTGTCTCACTTGTTTATGACTTATGTCCCAATGACATGTTTCACATATATAAGACTCAAAATGGTCTGATTCACATGTTTATAACTCTATACAGGATGTTTCACATCTTAACTTTTCAATATTATCTGTTTCACTTGTTCATGACTTAAATGATCTGTTTCACTCGTTTATGACTTAATATGGTTCTATGTCATGTTTCACATGTTTATGACTCAAAGTGATCTGTTTCATATGTTTATGACTCAAAACGATCTGTTTCATTTCTTTACAATTCGCTATGATCTGTTTATGACTTAGTATGGCACAATGAAATGTTTCACAAATATAAGACTCAAAATGATCTGTTTCACCTGTTTATGAATTTATATGGTACTATGACATGGTTCATATATTAATGACTCAGAATGATCTGTTTCGCATGTCTATGACTCAAAACGATTTGTTTCATTTCTTTACAATTCACTATCATCTGTTTCACTTGTTACTGACTAAAATGATCTGTCTCACTTGTTTATGACTTAATATGGCACAATGAAATGTTTCACATGTTTATGACTCAAAGTCATCTGTTTCACATGTTTATGACTCAAAACGATTTCTTTCATTTCTTTACAATTCACTTTCATCTGTTTCACTTGTTTGTGGCTAAAATTTTCTGTCTCACTTGTTTATGACTTAGTATGGCACAATGAAAAGTTTCACTATATATATAACTCAAAATGATCTGTTTCACGTGTTTATGACTTAATATGGTACTATGACATGGTTCATATGTTTATGACTCAAAATGATCTGTTTCACATGTTTATGACTCAAAGTGATTTGTTTCATTTCTTTAGAATTCACTATGATCTGTTTCAATTGTTTCTCACTAAAATGATCTGTCTCACTTGTTTATGACTTAATATGGCACAATGAAATGTTTCACATATATAAGACTCAAAATGATCTGTTTCACATGTTTATGACTCTATACGAGCTGTTTCACATCTTTACAATTCACTATGATCTATTTCACTTGTTTCTGACTTAAATGGTCTGTCTCACTTTTTAATAACTTAATATGGTACAATGACATGTTTCACATATATAAGACTCAAAATGATCTGTTTCACATGTTTATGAATCAAAACTATTTGTTTCACTTCTTTACAATTCACTATGATCTGTTTCACATGTTATTAGCTTAAATGATCTGTTTCACTTGTTTATAACTTAATATGGTACTTTGACATGTTTCACATATATAAGACTCAAAATGATCTGATTCACATGTTTATGACTCTATATGGGATGTTTCACATCTTTACTTTTCAATATTATCTGTTTCACTTGTTCATGACTTAAATGATCTGTTTCAATTGTTTATGACATAAGATGGTACTTTGTCATGTTTCACATGTTTATGACTCAAAGTGATCTGTTTCACATGTTTATGACTCAAAACGATTTGTTTCATTTCTTTACAATTCACTATGATCTGTCTCACTTGTTTATGACTTAATATGGCACAATGAAATGTTTCACATATATAAGACTCAAAATGATCTGTTTCACGTGTTTATGACTCAAAACGATTTGTTTCACCTCTTTACAATTCACTATGATCTGTTTCACTTGTTTCTGACTGAATGATCTACTATTCAATATGATCTGTTTCACTTGTTTCTGACTTAAATGATCTGTCTCACTTGTTTATGACTTAATATGGTACTATGACATGTTTCACATACATAAGACTCAACATGATCTGTTTCACATGTTTATGACTCTATACGAGCTGGTTCACTTTTTCACTATTCAATATGATCTGTTTCACTTATTCATGACTTAAATGATCTGTTTCACTTGTTTATGAACTAATATGGTACTATGACATGTTTCACATGTTTATGACTCAAAGTGATCTGTTTCACATGTGTATGACTCAAAACGATTTGTTTGACTTCTGTAAAATTCACTATGATCTGTTTCACTTGTTTCTGACTTAAATGATCTGTCTCACTTGTTTATGACTTAATATGTCACAATGACATTTTTCACATATATAAGACTCAAAATGATCTGTTTCACAGGTTTATGACTCTATTCAAGCTGTTTCACTTCTTTACTATTCAGTAAGATCTGTTTCACTTTTTTCTGACTTAAATGATCTGTCTCACTTGTTTATGACTTAATATGTCACAATGACATGTTTCACATATAAAAGACTCAAAATGATCTGTTTCACATGTTTATGATTAATATGGTACTATGACATGTTTCACATTTATAAGACTCAAAATGATCTGATTCACATGTTTATGACGCTATACAGGATGTTTCACTTCTTTACTTTTCAATATTATCTGTTTCACTTGTTCATGACTTAAATGATTTGTCTCACTTGTTTATGACTTATTATGGTACAATGTTATGTTTCACATATATAAGACTCAAAATGATTTGTTTAACAAGTTTATGACTCTATACGAGCTGTTTCACTTCATTACTATTCAATATGATCTGTTTCAATTGTTCATGGCTTAAATGATGTTTCACTTGTTTATGAACATAATATGGCACACATGTTTCTGACTCAATACGATTTGTTTCTCTTCTTTACAATTCACTATGATCTGTTTCACTTGTTTCTGACTTAAATGATCTGTCTCACTTGTTTATAACTCTATACGAGCTGTTTCACTTCTTTACTTTTCAATATGATCTGTTTCACTTGTTCACAACTTAAATTATATTTTTCACATATTAAGCCATAATATAGTACTATGAAATTTTTCTGACCTAAAATAATACGAAATATGATTGTTTACATTAATATTTAAAACTTGATGATAAAGTATGATAAGGTGAAAAAAGTGACATTTGAAGTGTAGAAAGTCACTTTTCATCAAAAGTACAATAACAAAACTAGTTCCCATTTATCCTGTGTCCCCATACACACTTGTGCTCTTTATAAGCTCAAAACGCTATACAGCGCTTCAGAAGGCGCTAGGAGCAAAGTGGTTTTTCTAACAAACTCATATAATCAATTGCCCGACCTATTCCAATATGATATTTTTCACATATTTACACATAATATAGTACCATGAAATGTTTCTGACCTAAAATATTATGAAATTTCATTGTTTACATTAAAATGTAAAAGTTGATGATAACGTATGATAAGGTGAAAAAAATGACATTTTATGTCTAGAAAGTCACTTTTCATCAAAAGTACAATAACAAAACTAGTTCCCATTCATCCCCTGTACCCCTACACACTTGTGCTCTTTATACGCTCAAAACGCTATACAGCGCTTCAGAAGGTGCTAGGAGCAAAGGAAAGTGGTTTTTCTAACAAACTCATATAATCAATTGCACGACCTACTCCAATATGATATTTTTAACATATTTACACATAATATAGTACTATGAAATGTTTCTGACCTAAAATATTACGAAAAATCATTGTTTACATTAAAATGTAAAAGTTGATGATAACGTATGATAAGGTGAAAAAAGTGACATTTTATGTCTAGAAAGTCACTTTTCATCAAAAGTACAATAACAAAACTAGTTCCCATTCATCCTGTGTCCCCATACACACTTGTGCTCTTTACCCGCTCAAAACGCTATACAGCGCTTCAGAAGACGCTAGGAGCAAAGGAAAGTGGTTTTTCTAACAAACTAATATAATCAATTACCCGACCTACTCCAATATGATATTTTTCACATATTTACACATAATATAGTACTATGAAATGTTTCTGACCTAAAATATTATGAAATTTCATTGTTTACATTAAAATGTAAAAGTTGATGATAACGTATGATAAGGTGAAAAAAGTGACATTTTATGTCTAGAAAGTCACTTTTCATCAAAAGTACAATAACAAAACTAGTTCCCATTTATCCCCTGTACCCCTACACACTTGTGCTCTTTATATGCTCAAAACGCTATACAGCGCTTCAGAAGGTGCTAGGAGCAAAGGAAAGTGGTTTTTCTAACAAACTCATATAATCAATTGCCCGACCTACTCCAATATGATATTTTTAACATATTTACACATAATATAGTACTATGAAATGTTTCTGACCTAAAATATTACGAAATATCATTGTTTACATTAAAATGTAAAAGTTGATGATAACGTATGATAAGGTGAAAAAAGTGACATTTTATGTCTAGAAAGTCACTTTTCATCAAAAGTACAATAACAAAACTAGTTACCATTCATCCTGTGTCCCTATACACACTTGTGCTCTTTATACGCTCAAAACGCTATACAGCGCTTCAGAAGTCGCCAGGAGCACAGGAAAGTGGTTTTTCTAACAAACTCATATAAACAATTGCCCGACCTGCTCCAATATGATATTTTTCACATATTTACACATAATATAGTACTATGAAATGTTTCTGAACTAAAATATTACGTAATATCATTGTTTACATTAAAATGTAAAAGTTGATGATAACGTATGATAAGGTGAAAAAAGTGACATTTTATGTCTAGAAAGTCACTTTTCATCAAAAGTACAATAACAGAACTAGTTCCCATTTATCCCCTGTACCCCTACACACTTGTGCTCTTTATACGCTCAAAACGCTATACAGCGCTTCAGAAGGTGCTAGGAGCAAAGGAAAGTGGTTTTTCTAACAAACTCATATAATCAATTGCCCGACCTCCTCCAATATGATATTTTTCACATATTTACGCATTATATAGTACCATGAAATGTTTCTGACCTAAAATTTTATGAAATTTCATTGTTTACATTAAAATGTAAAAGTTGATGATAACGTATGATAAGGTGAAAAAAGTGACATTTTATGTCTAGAAAGTCACTTTTCATCAAAAGTACAATACTAAAACTAGTTCCCATTAATCCTGTGTCCCCATACACACTTGTGCTCTTTATACGCTCAAAACGCTATACAGCGCTTCAGAAGGCGCTAGGAGCAAAGGAAAGTGGTTTTTCTAACAAACTAATATAATCAATTGCCCGACCTACTCCAATATGATATTTTTCAGATATTTACACATAATATAGTACTATGAAATGTTTCTGACCTAAAATATTATGAAATTTCATTTTTTACATTAAAATGTAAAAGTTGATGATAACGTATGATAAGGTAAAAAAGTGACATTTTATGTCTAGAAAGTCACTTTTCATCAAAAGTACAATAACAAAACTAGTTCCCATTTATCCTGTGTCCCCATACACACTTGTGGTCTTTATACGCACAAAACGCTATACAGCGCTTCAGAAGACGCTAGGAGCAAAGGAAAGTGGTTTTTCTAACAAACTCATATAATCAATTGCCCGACCTATTCCAATATGATATTTTTCACATATTTACACATAATATAGTACTATGAAATGTTTCTGACTTAAAATATTACGAAATATCATTGTTTACATTAAAATGTAAAAGTTGATGTTAACGTTTGATAAGGTGAAAAAAGTGACATTTTATGTCTAGAAAGTCACTTTTCATCAAAAGTACAATAACAAAACTACTTCCCATTTATCCCGTGTCCCCATACACACTTGTGCTCTTTATACGCTCAAAACGTTATACAGCGCTTCAGAAGGCGCTAGGAGCAAAGGAAAGTGGTTTTTCTAACAAACTCATATAATCAATTGCCCGACCTACTCCAATATGATATTTTTCAGATATTTACACATAATATAGTACTATGAAATGTTTCTGACCTAAAATATTATGAAATTTCATTGTTTACATTAAAATGTAAAAGTTGATGATAACGTATGATAAGGTGAAAAAAGTGACATTTTATGTCTAGAAAGTCACTTTTCATCAAAAGTACAATAACAAAACTACTTCCCATTTATCCTGTGTCCCCATACACACTTGTGCTCTTTATACGCTCAAAACGCTATTCAGCGCTTCAGAAGGCGCTAGGAGCAAAAGAAAGTGTTTTTTCTAACAAACTCATATTTTCAATTGCCTGACGATCTCCAATATGATGTTTATCACATATTTAGACATAATATAGTACTATGAAATGTTTCTGACCTAAAAAAATACGAAATATGATTGTTTACATTAAAATGTAAAACTTGATGTTAAAGTATGATAAAGTGACATTTGAAGTGTAGAAAGTCACTTTTCATCAAAAGTACAATAACAAAACTTGTTCCCTTTTATCCTGTGTGTCCATACACACTGGTGCTCTTTATACGCTCAAAACGCTATACAGCGCTTCAGAAGGCGCTAGGAGCAAAGTGGTTTTTCTAACAATCTCATATTTTCAATTGCCTGACGAACTCCAATATGATGTTTATCACATATTTAGACATAATATAGTTCTATGAAATGTTTCTGACATAAAATAATACGAAATATGATTGTTTACATTAAAATGTAAAACTTGATGACTCTATATGAGCTGTTTCACTTCATCACTATTCAATATGATCTGTTTCACTTGTTCATGACTTAAATAATCTGTTTCACTTGTTTATGAACTAATATGGTACTCTGACAGGTTTCACATGTTTATGACTCAAAGTGATCTGTTTCACTTCTTTACAATTCACTATGATCTGTTTCACTTGTTTCTGACTTAAATGATCTGTCTCCCTTGTTTATGACTTAATATGGTACTATGACGTTTCACATGTTTATAACTCAAAGTGATCTGTTTCACATGTTTATGACTCAAAACGATTTGTTTCACTTCTTTACAATTCACTATTATCTGTTTCACTTGTTTCTGACTTAAATGATCTGTCTCACTTGTTTATGACTTAATATGGCACCATGACATGTTTCACATATGTAAGAATCAAAATGATCTGTTTCACATGATTATGACTCCAAACGATTTGTTTGACTTCATTTCAATTTACTATGATGTGTTTCACTTGTTTCTGACTTTAATGATCTGTCTCACTTATTTATGACTTAATATGGTACAATGACATGTTTCACATATATAAGACTCAAAATGATCTGTTTCACATGTTTATGACTCTATACGAGCTGTATCACTTCATTACTATTCAATATGATCTGTTTCGCTTGTTCATGACTTAAATGATCTGTTTCACTTGTTTATGAACTAATATGGTACTATGACATGTTTCACATGTTTATGACTCAAAGTGATCTGTTTCACATGTTATTAACTTAAATGATCTGTTTCTTTTGTTTATAACTTAATATGGTACTATGACATGTTTCACATATATAAGACTCAAAATGATCTGATTCACATGTTTATGACTCTATACGGGATGTTTCACTTCATTACTTTTCAGTATTATCTGTTTCACTTGTTCATGACTGAAATGATCTGTTTCACTTGTTTATGACTTAAATGATCTGTCTCACTTGTTTATGACTTAAAATGGCACAATAATATGTTTTACATGTTTATGACTCAGAGTGATCTGTTTCACATGTTTATGACTCAAAACGATTTGTTTCACATCTTTACAATTCACTATGATCTGTTTCACTTGTTTCTCACTTAAATGATCTATTTCCCTTGTTTATGACTTAATATGGTACTATGACATGTTTCGCAAGTTTATGACTCTAAGTGATCTGTTTCAAATGTTTATGACTCAAAACAATTTGTTTTACTTCTTTACAATTCACTATGATCTGTTTCACTTGTTTCTGACTTAAATGATCTGTCTCCTGTGTTTATGACTTAATATGGTACTATGACATGTTTCACATGTTTATGACTCAAAGTGATCTGTTTCACATGTTATTAACTTAAATGATCTGTTTCTTTTGTTTATAACTTAATATGGTACTATGACATGTTTCACATATATAAGACTCAAAATGATCTGATTCACATGTTTATGACTCTATATGGGATGTTTCACTTCATTACTTTTCAGTATTATCTGTTTCACTTGTTCATGACTTAAATGATCTGTTTCACTTGTTTATGACTTAAATGATCTGTCTCACTTGTTTATGACTTAAAATGGCACAATAATATGTTTCACATGTTTATGACTCAGAGTGATCTGTTTCACATGTTTATGACTCAAAACGATTTGTTTCACATCTTTACAATTCACTATGATCTGTTTCACTTGTTTCTCACTTAAATGATCTATTTCCCTTGTTTATGACTTAATATGGTACTATGACATGTTTCGCAAGTTTATGACTCTAAGTGATCTGTTTCAAATGTTTATGACTCAAAACAATTTGTTTCACTTCTTTACAATTCACTATGATCTGTTTCACTTGTTTCTGACTTAAATGATCTGTCTCCTGTGTTTATGACTTAATATGGTACTATGACATGTTTCACATGTTTATGACGCAAAAAGATTTGTTTCACTTCTTTACTATTCACTATGATCTGTTTCACTTGTTTCTGACTTAAATGATCTGTCTGTTCACATGTTTATGACTTTATACGAGCTGTTTCACTTCATTACTATTCAGTATGATCTGTTTCACTTGTTCATGAATTAAATGATCTGTTTCACTTGTTTATGAACTAATATGGTACTATGACATGTTTCACATGTTTATGACTCAAAGTGATCTGTTTCACATGTTTATATCTCAAAATGATTTGTTTCACTTCTTTACAATACACTATGATCTGTTTCACTTCTTTCTGGCTTAAATGATCTGTCTCACTTGTTTATGACTTAACTATTGTCTCTCTTGTTTATGACTTACCCAATGACATGTTTCACATATATAAGACTCAAAATGATCTGTTTCACATGTTTATGACTCAAAACGATTTGTTTCACTTCTTTACAATTCACTATGATCTGTTTCACTTGTTTCTGACTTAAATGATCTGTCTCCCGTGTTTATGACTTTATATGGTACTATGACATGTTTCACATGTTTATGACTCAATGTTAATGACTTTCACATATATAAGACTCAAAATGATCTGTTTCACATGATATTGACTCAAAACGATTTGTTTCACTTCTTTACAATTCACTATGATCTGTTTCACTTGTTTCTGACTTAAATGATCTGTCTCACTTGTTTATGACTCTATACGAGCTGTTTCACTTCATTACTATTCAATATGATCTGTCTCACTTGTTTATGACTTAATATGGTCCAGTGACATGTTTCACATATATTAGACTCAAAATGATCTGTTTCACATGTTTATGACTCAAAACGATTTGTTTCACTTCTTTACAATTCACTATGATCTGTTTCACTTGATTCTGACTAAAATGATCTGTCTCACTTGTTAATGACTTAATATGGACCAATGACATGTTTCACATATATAAGACTCAAAATGATCTGTTTCACATGTTTATGACTCTACACGAGCTGTTTCACTTCATTAGTATTCAATATGATCTGTTTCACTTGTTCATGACTTAAATGATCTGTTTCACTTGTTTATGAACTAATATGGTACTATGACATGTTTCACATGTTTATGACTCAAAGTGATCTGTTTCACATGTTTATGACTCAAAACGATTTTTTCACTTCTTTAGAATACACTATGATCTGTTTCACTTGTTTCTGACTTAAATGATCTGTCTCACTTGTTTATGACTTAATATGGCCCAATGACATGTTTCACATATATAAGACTCAAAATGATCTGTTTCACATGATTATGACTCTATACGAGCTGTTTCACTTCATTACTATTCAATATGATCTGTTTCACTTGTTCATGACTTAAATGATCTGTTTCACTTGTTTATGAACTAATATGGTACTATGACATGTTTCACATGTTTATGACTCAAAGTGATCTGTTTCACATGTTTATGACTCAAAACGATTTGTTTCACTTCTTTACAATTCACTATGATCTGTTTCACTTGTTTCTGACGTAAATGATCTGTCTCCCTTGATTATGACTTAATATGGTACTATGACATGTTTCACATATTGATGACTCAAAGTGATCTGTTTCACATGTTTATGACTCAAAACGATTTATTTGACTTCTTTACAATTCACTATGATCTGTTTCACTTGTTTCTGACTTAAATGATCTGTCTCACTTGTTTATGACTTAATATGGTACAATGGAGATGTTTCACATATATAAGACTCAAAATCATCTGATTCACATGTTTATGACTCTATACGAGATGATTCACTTCTTTACTATTCACTATGATCTGTTTCACTTTTTCATGACTTAAATGATCTGTTTCAATTGTTTATGAACTAATATGGTACTATGATATGTTTATGACCCAATACGAGATGTATCAGTTCTTTAAGACTCGGTATGATCTGTTTCACTTGTTTTTAACTTAAATGATTTGTTTCATTTGTTTTAGACTTAATATGGTACTATGACATGTTTCACATATATAAGACTCAAAATGATCTGTTTCACATGTTTATTACTCTATACGAGATGTTTCACTTCTTTACTTTTCAATATGATCTGTTTCACTTGTTCATGACTTAAATGATCTGTTTCACTTGTTTATGAACTAATATGGTACTATGACATGTTTATGACGCAATACGAGATGTATCAGTTCTTTAAGACTCAGTATGATCTGTTTCACTTGTTTATGACTTAACATTATACTATTAGATGTTTCACATGTTTATGACTCAGTATGAGATGTTTCACATATTTAGGACAATATAATCTGTTTCACTTTCATTACAACTCAATATGATCTGTTACACATGTTCATGACTCAATATGATCTGTTTTACTTTTTTATGACTCAATATGAGTTGTTTCACTTGTTTATGACCTAATATGATACAATGACATGTTTATGACTTAACATCATACTATGACAAGTTTCACTTGATTACGACTTAATATGACTCAATAAGATCTGTTTTACTTGTTTATGACTTAATATGATACTCTGACATAGTTCACATGTTTATGACTCAATATGATCTGTTTCACATGTTATTGGCTCATAATTATCTGTTTCACTTGTTATGACTTACTATGATACTACGATATGTTTGTGACTCAATATGAGATGGTTCACATGCTAATGATTCAATATGATCTGTTTCACTTGTTTGTGACTTAATATGATACTATTAGATGTTTCACATGTTTGTGACTCAATATGAGATGTTTCACATGTTAATGAGTCAATATGATCTGTTTCACGTTATTGGTTCATTATGATCCGTTTCACTCGTTTATGACCTAATATGATACAATGACATGTTTATGATTTAATATCGTACTATGACATGTTTCACATGTTTATGACTCAATATGATACTCTGACATGTTTCTCGACAATTTCACTTGGTTACGACTTAATATGAGTCAATATGAGATGTTTCACATGTTAATGACTCAATATGATCTGTTTCACATGTTTATGACTCAATATTATACTATGACATTTTCCACATTTTTTTGACTCAATATGATCTGATTCACATGTTATTGGCTCATAATAATCTGTTTCACTTGTTATGACTTAATATGATACTACGACATGTTTGTGACTCAATATGAGATGGTTCACATGCTAATGATTCAATATGATCTGTTTCACTTGTTTATGACTTAATATGATACTATTAGATGTTTCACATGTTTATGACTCAGTATGAGATGTTTCACATGTTTAGGACAATATAATCTGTTTCACTTTTATTACAACTCAATATGATCTGTTACACATGTTTATGACATATGATACTATGTCATGTTTCACATGTTCATGACTCAGTATGATCTGTTTTACTTTTTATGACTCAATATGATTTGTTTCACTTGTTTATGACTTAATATGATACAATGACATGTTTCACATGTTTGTGACTCAATATGAGATGTTTCACATGTTAATGAGTCAATATGATCTGTTTCACGTTATTGGCTCATTATGATCTGTTTCACTTGTTTATGACCTAATATGATACAATGACATGTTTATGACTTAATATCGTACTATGACATGTTTCACATGTTTATGACTCAATATGATACTCTGACATGTTTTACGACAATTTCACTTGTTTACGACTTAATATGAGTCAATATGAGATGTTTCACATGTTAATGACTTAATATGATCTGTTTCACATGTTTATGACTCAATATTATACTATGACATTTTCCACATTTTTTTGACTCAATATGATCTGATTCACATGTTTATGACTCAATATGATCTGTTTCACGTTATTGGCTCATAATGATCTGTTTCACTTGTTATGACTTAATATGGTACTACGACATGTTTGTGACTCAATATGAGATGTTTCACGTTAATGACTTAATTTGATCTGTTTCACTTGTTTATGACTTAACATGATACTATTAGATGTTTCACATGTTTATGACTCAGTATGAGATATTTCACATGTTTAGGACAATATAATCTGTTTCACTTTTATTACGACTCAATATGATCTGTTACACATGTTCATGACTCAATATGATCTGTTTTACTTGTTTATGACTCAGTATGAGTTGTTTCACTTGTTTATGACCTAATATGATACAATGGCATGTTTATGACTTAATATCGTACTATGACAAGTTTCACTTGATTACGACTTAATATGACTCAATAAGATCTGTTTTACTTGTTTATGACTTAATATGATACTATGACATGTTTTGAGTTAAGATTATCTATTTCACTTGTTTACGACTTAATATGATCTGTTTCACGTGTTTATGACTTAATATTATACTTTGACATGTTTCACGTTAAAGACTTAATATGCTACTATTACATGTTTCACATGTTTATGAGATGTTTCACGTTAATGACTAATTATGTTTCACTTGTTTACCACTTAATATGATGTTTATAATTTAATATACTATGCCATGTTTCATATCTTTATGACTCAATATGATCTGTTTCAGATGTTAATGACTTAATTTGATCTGTTTCACTTGTTTATGTCTCATGATATGATGAGATTTTTGTCTTGTTTATGACTTGATATGATACGATGAGATGTTTCACATGACTTAATATGAATCGTTTCACATGTTTATGACTTAATATTATACCTTGACATGTTTCACATGTTCATGACTCAATATGATGTTTTACTTGGTTACGACTCAATATGATGTTTCACGTTTATAACAATATTATACTATGACGTTTCACATGCTTATGACTCAATATGATGTTTCACATGACTATTACTCAATATGAGATGTTTCACATGTTTATGACTCATGATCTATTTCACTTTTTTTATGACTAAATCTGATACTATTACATGTTTATGACACAATATGAGATGTTTCACATGTTAATGGCCCATTATGATCTGTTTCACTTGTTCATGACTCAATATGAGATGTTTTACATGTTATTGACACAAGATGATGTTTCACTTGTTTATGACTTAACATGATACTATTAGATGTTTGAAGTGTTTATGACTCAGTATGAGATGTTTCACATGTTTAGGACAATATAATCTGTTTCACTTTTATTACGACTCAATATGATCTGTTACCCATGTTCATGACTCAATATGATCTGTTTTACTTGTTTATGACTCAATATGAGTTGTTTCACTTGTTTATGACCTAATATGATACAATGACATGTTTATGACTTAATATCGTACTATGACAAGTTTCACTTGATTACGACTTAATATGACTCAATAAGATCTGTTTTACTTGTTTATGACTTAATATGATACTCTGACTTAGTTCACATGTTTATGACTCAATATGATCTGTTTCACATGTTATTGGCTCATAATGATCTGTTTCACTTGTTATGACTCAATATGATACTACGACATGTTTGTGACTCAATATGAGATGGTTCACATGCTAATGATTCAATATGATCTGGTTCACATGTTTATGACTTAATATTATACTTTGACATGTTTATGCCTCTATATGAGATGTTTCACATGTTAATGGCCCATTATGATCTGTTTCACTTGTTTATGACTTAACATGATACTATTAGATGTTTCACATGTTTATGACTCAGTATGAGATGTTTCACATATTTAGGACAATATAATCTGTTTCACTTTTATTACGATTCAATATGATCTGTTACACATGTTCATGACTCAATATGATCTGTTTTACTTGTTTATGACTCAATATGAGTTGTTTCACTTGTTTATGACCTAATATGATACAATGACATGTTTATGACTTAATATCGTATTATGACGTTTCACTTGATTATGACTTAATATGATACTATGACATGTTTTGAGATAAGATTATCTATTTCACTTGTTTACGACTTAATATGATCTGTTTCACGTGTTTATGACTTAATATTATACTTTGACATGTTTCACGTTAAAGACTTAATATGCTACTATTACATGTTTCACATGTTTATGAGATGTTTCACGTTAATGACTCATTATGTTTCACTTGTTTACCACTTAATTATGTTTATATTTACTTTGTTTATAATTTACATTTGTTTATGACTTAATATGGTCTGCTTTTCATGTTTATTATTTAATATGATACTATGACACTTTTCACATATTTATGACTCAATATGATCTGTTTCATTTGTTTATATGATTCTATGACATGTGCCGTGGAAATTAGACAACATTCGCAGACTCGTCCTCTGAAGGCAAAAAGGTTTATTACAGAAAGATGGTTAATACAAGATAGAATAAAGCAAGATAGAAAAATGTGAGCGCTCTGAAGCCCTTGTACTAAACCACTACTATATATGTGAAACGCAGAGCATGACATAATTCTGTATACCGATAAGAAGCAGTTTGAGGCAGTTCAAAAAGGCTTTGTTTTAGGATCTTGGAAGCTGTTTAGACGAACCTTGAACAGAAGAACATGTTTGTGTCTCTGTAAGCAGATAAATATTCTGCACTGATCTCAGTGACATGACATGGCCTTCTTAGGCATTAACCTGACATGAAAATGAAACAGAACAAGAACAAACTTATTACAAAGTAAAAATTAGTAATTTCCCTCACATTTCCCCCATTTTATCATTACAAAATATGATAACTAAAATAACAGAGAAATTACAATGATGTGAATACATCAGAACTGCAGAATCCTTTCACTGTTCAACATTATACAGACATAATGAAGGTGCTAAGGCTGTTTCTGCGGACATAAATGAATCGTCATGGTCAAGGGAATAGTTACAATAGGTGTGAAATGTATGTCAATGGGTCATCATCGTCAGTGTCGCTGAGAGAATCTGATACCCAGTCAGGTTTAGGATACAAGTCAGGTTGGTCATCATAGGGATAGTAATCAGTCTTTGTCAACATCAGCGTTTGGTCATTAGTGATTTCAACGAGTGAGAGAAACAATACAAGGCAAAATGCGCCGAACGAGAGAAACAATACAAGACAAAATGAGCAAGACAAGAAGAATTATTGCTCCTATTGGTAGACAAAGGTTAATATCCATGAGCCCCATCCCCTGAGTTCAGCCAATCAAACCCCATCTCGCTAGTCTGTGGAGGGTTGCATATCGCAGAGCGCATATGTTCAATGATAGAATAAACATGTGTCTGCGTGATGAGGTGACGTTGTGTGGACCCCCAGTGTTGTCGGGAACAGTCAGTGATTTGTGAGTTTATTTCTATGACAGGGCTTACTAACAGATACCACCTATACCAGGGGAAGGGTACATGATTAGGAATAGGTTTGAATGTATGAGTGGATGTGCAGGTTGACATCTAATGATTTGTGTCTAGTCTGCAACAGTAGTCTGTGGTCAGGGAGCTTTGGGGTGTAAGAGGTACGGTAGCAAAGTCACGTCATCTAACCTCTGTCCTGGACACGTCGCTATATAGTACACACTAATGGAAGTTCAGTCCTCCTAAGAGTACAGTTTCCGTGTCGTCAACATTTTCTCCAAAAACTACATGTCTGTGATTTCCCAGGCTACTAGATACCACTTGGGGTCTTGTGTTATGTAACCACAAGGAACTGGCGCGAGAATGTGTGTTTGAGTGCAGTGTGTCGTGTGTGTGGGTGTCTATATGCAGATATATGCTCGTGAGCGTTGGTCCTCCTAGAGGCCTCTTGATAGAGAATCACTTTCTAGTCCTTCTGTCGAAGTCCCGTCTTCTCCAGCGCATTGCTCAGCTCTGGCACTCTCCTGCAGTGGCTCTCACGCATCCATGTGGCTCTCTGGTTGACTTTCCCTGCTGAATGAGTGACAAAGAGAACCTGCAATAGCCCAGACCACCGTGGCTTGTTCCACCTGATCCTGTGGAAGTCCTTGATCATGATCCACTCCCCGGGCTTCAGATCATGCAGCGGACCCGTGGCTGGAGCTGGAAGAGCTGCCTTTACCTGCTTGTGAATAGAGTGCAGAGCAGAGGACAGGGTTGCACAGTAACTTAACATAGCATCATCACATGTTGCTGCATCAGGAAGAGGAACTGTCACAGGCCCAATTCCTGTGTGTGGAGGCTGCCCGAATAGGATTTCAAAAGGACTGAGCCCATGCTTGCGTCTCTTTCTCATTCTCATCTGCATTACTACAACAGGTAAAACCTTGGTCCACCCTAAACCTGTATCAACGCAGCACTTACTCAATTTATTCTTTAGAGTTCCATTCTCCCGTTACACTGCCCCACCACTAGCCGGATGGTATGCACAATGTTGTTTCAGATCAATGCCCAAATATTCACTAACCTACTTAAGGGCATGGTTCACAAAAGGTGTGCCATCATCACTGGAGATTATCATTATCACTACCGCATCTGAGTCCTCTTTGAACGTAGGGACATGGCCTTCTCTATCTTCAAACCTTCAAACCACGTTATGAGTTGCGCAAACAGCGTAAACAATTACTATTATTTTTTTAGAGTAATTAGAGAAACCAATGCTTTATCACAGCTATCATTCCCCCTTTTGACTTATGATCCCTGCCATGCGTCAACTTTGAAGACAAGGACAGCCCTGTGGGCACCGGCAAACTCCATCAACAACCATGCAGCCTGCTTTGCGCCACACAGCCTTTTCCTCCACCGTAGCTTGTGCCTGAAGGTCTGAAAGCTGTAAAGGAGTGATTATTTTCTTTTGAGTTTTGGGACCATAGATGCAGCTGCTTGCTTTGCTGTACTGTCTGCTCGAGCTTTCCTAGGAAACATGGTCTAATTTGTTAGTGTGTGAATCACATTTGCATACTGCAATAATTTTGGGGAGTAGGACTACATCCAGCAGCTCAGAGACTAGTTTGTGGTGGGTTTTGTGTGTTCCAGAAATCGTCAGAAAGTTCCTGTGTTTCCAAATTGTTCCAAAATCATGTACTACCTCAAAGGCATATCTACTGTCTGTGTAGATATTTACTGACTGTCCCTCAGCATGTCTTCATGCCTCTATGAGGGCATACAGTTCTGCTGCTTGTGCTGAAATGCTTGAGGGGAGACTTCCTGGCAGACCGTCTCGTGTGCGGTGACGTGTGGATTGCAGATACTCTTTCAGTGGAGAGATTCTTTCCCTTTGCAGAAATGTCATGCCTCAGAAATCTCACTTCTTGTTGTACATACTTTAATTGGGAGAGACTGGCTTTGTGTCCCTCTTTGGCAAGATGCTGCAACAATTTAATGGTGTCAGTTTCACACTGCGCCCTTGAGAAAGTGGTAGAGGTGCTAAGCTGTCCTTTAGCAATTGGTTGTATATCATTAGTGCCTCACAATATCCCTAACACAAGTGAGTGAAAGTGTAAGGATGTCCGTCAAATATGAATGCAAACCGAAACTGATTGTCTTTATCAAGAGATGTACTGAAAAAATGCATTAGCTAAATCTATGACTGAAAACCAATAATCTGACCCACGGTCCCACATCTTTCTACTGTTTGTTCATTATTTTGGCTAATGAGACGTGGGGCGCTGATTCTGGGATGAAAAATGCACGCAACTGTGTGTCACTCAGTTTGACTGAACGTGCACAAAATTTGTCACATCAATATAGGTACAGCTCTTCACTTTCTGGGATATCCTTAAACCATTCTTTCTCAAAATTAAAGTCTCTTCCTTCATGCACTTGCACAGCACAATGAAGGGCAGAGGACAGCATAAAATCAACATAGTTGTCCTTCATCTTATCATAAGCCAACGTCAACAAACGAGCACAGGCTCGTTATGCATGAACCATTGATAAACACAGAGCTCTGTTTCTTTAACAAATGGAGTTCCCAAAGATGAGTCCTCAGTTATTATTACTCCCTGAGTTGAGGACATAAAATTTAAGTGTAAAACACACATTAAGTCCCTGCCCAGTAGACTAAATGGGCATGAAGACGAAATTAGGTCTAATACTGAATGTCCTGTTGCACCCATGGAGTGCAGTGACTGAACTCGTTTTCGGGGATAGTTTTATTACTGAATACGTTGCTCCTGAATCTTACCAAAAATGTGATACTTTGCCCATTAACTACAAGAGATATACATGGTAACTGTGTAAAAGGAGAGGCATTATACTTTAAAAGGTTAAGAGTCATGACTGGTTCAGACATTTGTGAATTGTCAGTCTGACTAATGTTGGATGTGGGTGTGTGCGTATATTTCTGTTCTTTGTGAGCTAACTGAAAGTTTGAGTGTCTGATGTCACCTCTTCTGTTCCCAGGTGCCTCACCCTTCCCTTAACTCCGCCCGTCAGTTCGCTTCTGCTCTGGACAGTCTCTTGCAAAATATCCAACTTTTCCGCAGTTGTAACAGTTTAATCCTGGTCCATAGCCGTGGCGGCCGGGTCTTCCTCGCCCACGGCCCTTTGGCTTTCCTCTGTATGGCGCACCTCTTCCTCTGCCTCCGGGTTGTTGTGTCCGCTGGGGCTGCACGCTAACAGCTTGTAACATGGTTAGTGTGGCTGTGTGTAGGTCTTTTCTCCTCTTCTCTGTCTTTCTGTCCTTTGCGTCTCGTAGGAGCTTCTGCGCATGGTTTGCATACCTCTCCACTTGTGTGAGGTTTAAGGTGTCCTGGGAGATACATTTGTAACCCTTATTACGAAGTAGTAAGAATGTACATAGGTGTAGTAGTCTAAAGAAGTCTTAGAGGTTATCAGTAATATGAGTTTGGACCAGAATCAGAAGATGCTAAATTGTTAAGAGCCTGAGAATTGAAGGTCAATAAAAAGAATACCACACCAGAATGACAGTTTGCATAAAATGTATTACATACACAGGGCTGGTACATACATATACAAAAAGTTATGAAAAAATAACAAACTAAAATAATAAAGTGCGCACGTAAATAAATCCCCTTTTAAATTCCCTTGAGCTCAGTTCGTCCTCAGTTTCACTTGCCTTTGTTGACAAGAGTTCAGTTACCAACGTTGGGCCCTTTTTAGTTCGTATTAGTGTTTGTCCTACCACCATGAAGATGAAGATGATGATCCTGGCAACCCGTCTAAAGTCAGTCACAAACACGTTTGGCTCGCCACCCAGACTGGGAATCTACGAATCTCTGGAAGAACGCCTGGAACGTGGGGATCTGTATCATTCCGTGGAAAGGATCTCCGCGCGATGTTTCCAACTCTTTACCAAAACCTGACCTATAAATAAGGCCAGATCATTTCTCTCAATTACCATTTAGTGAATAAATGGACTGCTACAGGTTACTATAAAATAAAATGAGATAATACTTCAGTACACCTATAATGCAATGTCAAAATCTCTCTCTCGTTGTACAACAACTCTTATGTTTCTTCTCAGGTATCAAAACTATATGGATTTCTCTCCAGTATCCAAAGTACATTTACATCACAAATTACATCCTTCATAAAAACACACATTTCTAACTAAAGTTGTATGAAACCTTAGTAACGTTAGCAGTATGAAGAATAAAACTGCATGAATTTCATGTAAACATCGATCAACTTGTATTACTTTAAATTGGAGGCATTAAGGTGTTAGCGTGCTTATTTATCCCCCTCTGCGCCGGTAACAGTGGAAAGAATGCACTAAAAATTGTACCTCTTTAACCTCCAGTAACACAATTAAATCCACAACTTTTAACATAATTATTTAACTAACTAACCATTTAGCAACAGTAGGGAAAAGGCAGTGTTTTCAAAGGCATTAAACAGTAGTCCGCTAGCCTATTGTGGCTAATTACCATATTAGCATTTGAATACAGCAGGCTCACATTAGCTTTCCACCATTAGCACCTTTGCATTGCTTACCCATAAGCGCCAATTAGCATAAATGCTAGCGAACTCATAGTAAACTCAGCAGGTTAGGTTAAATACCAATGGGCATCAAAAACCTGAGGCCTGTTAGCATGGATGCTAGCGAACTCAGAGGCCTAGCGCCAGGTAAACAACTCACCATTTTAGCAGAATTCTCTGCCTTTAGCTCCGTGACAGTGGATTCACGCACAGCTCTCTATATTACAACAATGTATAGTCAGTATAAGCAATAATGAGAACAGAACTTGCTTAATTCACTCCATGTCGTTTCTCGTCTTACCAAGTGGATAACGCAGCCTCCTATACTCAGGTGCAAGTGTCAAAAGAACGTGCAGAGACACTAACCTAGAGGTGTAACTGTAACAGAGCCTAGCTGGCAGCTGATTGGTCAGCTCACTGCCTCATAGAGTTCACCCATTTGCTCACTTACAAATCCATCAAAGATAACAAGAAAATCAAAGTTAACCCTTTTGTGACTTGGTTAGACAGCTAAATAGTGTTTCTCATTATTAAGCCTGGGCTACACATTGTTGTTTGATTATAGCGGCAATTTCTGCTTTCATGCATAAAGCTGTTTCTGAGATGTGCCTCCAATGCTGTGACGGCCGCCTGCACATCTGCCAGATCGTCGGGTTTCTCCAAGCCTGAGTTTGCATCATGGATCTCAGTGAGCCTGGACATGTACTGTGATACAGTCTCTGAGTCTTGTTGTTTACACATCGCTATTTTTGTCATGTCCATTCCCACAGGAAAGATTTTCGTCAGCCTCTGCTGGAGCGCCGCGATTTGTGCTCTGTACCTTGCGTTGACTTCATCATCCCACTGTGGGTTGATCAGGCGGACATCGTTCTCTGGGAATTCAGGTGAAACCTTAACCCAGTCAGTGCTAAGTTTCGCCATGAGCAGTCGTCTTAGTTCATGAGTGGTGGGTCTGAATTCTCTGCAAAATATCTGAAGTTCATCCCCAAACTTTCATCCGCCTACTTCACGGAGAGCCGGCAGATGCGTCATGCTGCTCCTGATGTCTTCCAATGTCCAAGGTCTGTGAACTAGCATAGGGCCTCCTTCTCCGGCCACTTCTAGCATTGGGGCATCTAACACGGCGTGCACTGTACCTTCTCTGTCCGATTTTCTTGGTCTGAAGCCCTCAGGCAGCAACGTTTTTGGTCCCTTCACATGGAATCTCATGTGTAACGTGAGCATAGTTTGGTGGGGGTTGGTGGCTCAGTTCTGACAGGTTCTGATAGAGTGGCATAGGCTGGGCCGCCTCATTGTGAAGAGGTGCCTCTGAAACTGCAGGTTCCTCCCTCCCTCCTGGCTGTGGGTGTTGAGGTGGGGCAGAGTCCAGTTCGGGATCGGCTTTCTGCAATTTAGCACACTGAGAAACAGGTGAGGGCCCTGCCTGACATTTTTTCTCTCTTTTATGTGCCTTGCTCTGCCATTCAGCAAATGCCTTCCAGTCAGCCAAAAACTGCACTTCGATCTTTGTTTTAGGGGTCTCTCTCTCCTTTGACTCTAAATTAATTAAGTTAACATGCTATGAAAATCAAGTGAATATGCATTCTCGTGCACAGACAGAAAAGGTACAAAATATGTGCCAAATCTCTAGACATTTAATTAATCATATAACTTATAGGTTCAGTAGAGCACACCTTAAGAATGTAACAGCTTACTCCTTTATATATATATATATATATATATATATATATATATATATATATATATATATATATATATATATATATATATACACACACAGTATCTCACAAAAGTGAATACACCCCTCACATTTTTGTAAATATTTGATTATATCTTTTCATGTGACAACACTGAAGAAATGACACATTGCTACAATGTAAAGTAGTGAGTGTACAGCTTGTATAACAGTGTAAATTTGCTGTCCCCTCAAATAATTCAACACACAGTCATTAATGTCTAAAACGCTGGCAACAAAAGTGAATACATCCCTTAGTGAAAATGTCCAAATTGGGCCCAATTAGCCATTTTCCCACCCTGGTGTCATGTGACTTGTTAGTGTTACAAGGTCTCAGGTGTGAATGGGGAGCAGGTGTCTTAAATTTGGTGTCATCGCTCTCACACTCCCTCATACTGGTCACTGGAAGTTCAACATGGCACTTCATGGCAAAGAACTCTCTGAGGATCTGACAAAAAGAATTGTTGCTCTACATAAAGATGGCCTAGACTATAAGAAGATTGCCAAGACCCTGACACTGAGCTGCAGCACGGTGGCCAAGACCATATAGCGGTTTAACAGGACAGGTTCCACTCAGAACAGGCCTCGCCATGGTTGACCAAAGAAGTTGAGTGCACCTGCTCAGTGTCATATCCAGGGGTTGTCTTTGGGAAATAGACATATGAGTGCTGCCAGCATTGCTGCAGAGGTTGAAGGGGTGGGGGAGAGCCTGTCAGTGCTCAGACCATATGCCACACACTGCATCAAATTGGTCTGCATGGCTGTCGTCCCAGAAGGAAGCCTCTTCTAAAGATGATGCACAAGAAAGCCTGTAAACAGTTTGCTGAAGACAAGCAGACTAAGGACATGGATTACTGGAACCATGTCCTGTGGTCTGATGAGACCAAGATAAACTTATTTGGTTCAGATGGTGTCAAGCGTGTGTGGTGGCAACCAGGTGAGGAGTACAAAGACAAGTGTGTCTTGCCTACAGTCATGCATGGTGGTGGGAGTGTCATGGTCTGGGGCTGCATTTCCCAATTGGGACATTTTCAGTTAGTGGTGTACTCACTTTTGTTGCCAGCGGTTAGACACTAATAGTTGTGTGTTGAGTTATTTTTAGGGGACAGCAAATTTACACTGTTATACAAGCTGTACACTCACTACTTTACATTGTAGCAAAGTGTCATTTCTTCACTGTTGTCACATGAAAAGATGTAATCAAATATTTATAAAAATGTAGGTGTGTACTCACTTTTGTGAGATACTGTATAACAGTGTAAGTGACATTATAGAGAGTATAAGTGACAAGTGCACACTCGGAACAGCAGACTGGGGAAAATTTCAGGAAGAAAGTAATAGATATCCAAGTCAAATTAATTTTTAAATGGATGTTGAAACATTAGAGTACAAAATAAAGCAAGGTATAATATTGGCAGCAACAGAGGCCATTCCAAAGAGTAAATGGAAAAATAAAAAGAAAGTAATGCCATGGTGAGATGATAAATGCAAGGAAGGACACATAATTTCAGCACATGGTTCAGTATAAACAAGCTCAGGCCGAAGTAATGAGGACAGTAAGACAAGCAAAAAGGACATTTTGGAGAACATATTGTGATTCAATTGGAAACACAACTCCGACAGAAGGGGGGGGGGGGGTCGGCAGAAGAGAATGGAATTATCCAGTTATGATCATAATCATAACAGTTATTTCAGAAATGAAACTGCAGAAACTAACACAGAATAGGTAGAACTGATGGCAAAAGCTTTTGTTAAAAAATAAATAGTTCCAATAATTTAACAGAGGAGGGAAAAGAGGTAGAAAAAGAATAAAGGAAGAGAACATGAATGCATTATGCAGGAAAAATAGTGGAGATGGAGAACAAGATGCATCTTTTAGCACGGGAGGGCTGCAAAGGACATTGAATAGGACAGAGAACACTGCACCAGGGAAAAACAAAGTATGTTACAATATGCTAAAACATGTCCAGAAAGTCAGGAGAAATTATTGATATTATATAACAGAGTGTGGGAGGAGGGTAGATTACCAAAAAGTTGGAAAGAGGCAGTAATTATCCCAATAAGGAAGCCTGGAAAGATCCAAGTAGACTGGGGAATTATAGGCCAATTGCATTAAAGTTACATATATGTAAATTAATGGATCCCATGATAAATGAAAGAGTTATGTATTTTTTGGAGAATAAATATATAATGGGTAGATGTCAAAGCGGATTCAGAAAAATAAGAAATACAATGGATCCTGTAATAAATTTGGAGGATGAGATAAGAAAAGCCCAAGTAAACGAAGAGATAGCGGGAGCAGTGTTTTTGATGTGGAGAAGTCATATGACATGATGTGGAGGGAGGAACTTTTAATTAAATTGGATCTAATGGGAATTGGAGGGAAAATGTTTAATTGGATCATGGATTTCTTAGATGGAAGGACTATACAGGTAAAGATAGGGCTAGTCTTACCAAATCAATATAATGTAGAAAACGGGACACCGCAAGGGAGTGTAATCAGCCCAAATTTATTTTCCATTATGATTAATGATCTATACTCAGAGCTCCCAGTGGATATGGGGAGGTCCCTATTTGCGGATGATGGCGCTATACAGAAGAGATGAAGAAATGGTGAATTTATAAATAAGAAATTACAAGAGTGAATTGATCAAGTTGAAAAGTGGGGAACAAGTGGGGATTTAAGTTCTCAG
Organism: Ictalurus furcatus; assembly: GCF_023375685.1. NCBI lineage: Eukaryota > Metazoa > Chordata > Actinopteri > Siluriformes > Ictaluridae > Ictalurus > Ictalurus furcatus. The sequence continues at coordinate 5,167,460 of NC_071279.1, forward strand.
TAGAAAAAACAAAAGCAATAACCTTTACAAATAAGAAGAAGGGTACGGAATAGAGATGCACCAATGTATCGGCCAATTCGGTATCTGCCCTTATGAATATAAATTCTGGTGTAACTAGAAGCAATCAGGAATTACTTTATGAGATTTTATTTACAAACTTAAGAATAAGCAGGAAAGGGAGACGCATCACATTTATCTGGGTACCAGCACATGTGGGCATCCAGGGACACGAGAAAGTAGACAGATTGGCAAAAGAAGCAACAAAAAAAAAAGAACATGTTGAGGTCCAAATTAAATGATTAAAAGCAGAAGGGAACAGTCTAGTAAGGAAGAAGATAATGGAAAAATGGCAGCAGCAGAAGGATAATGAAATCAAAGGGAGACATCTGTACATGATACAAAATATAATATATAGATAGGTATGGAAAGTAAGAAGGGAAATAAAAAGAAGGAACACATCATAATAAGTAGACTGAGGATTGGTCATTGCAAGTTAAACAAAACTCTTCATGTTGTAGGAAAACACCAGACAGGACTATGTGATGAATGCCAGGAGGAGGAGACAATTAAGCGCATGTTTATGTCATGTAAGAAATTTATACAAGAAAGGCAAGAGTTGAAGCATCATCTATGGGAAATAGGTATAGTAGAGTATAATGTAAAAACTATAGTAGAAAAGTGAAAATAATGACCAAGGACGGAGATATCTGTTTAATTTCCTAAGGAGGACAGGACTGGAAGGATGACTTTAATTAAGAAATAGTAAGTTACAGTGAGACAGCAGGTGGCAGTAATTATGGATTATGGACATTATTGATGCCAACTGCCGTAAAACACCAAAGAAGAAGTAGAAGAAGAAGATAAAAGAGGGTATGCACATGACCTCACGGTAGCCGGAACTCGCCGCGGTCACACCCACTGAGTGGCAAAAAGACTGAGCGGCAGCATTAGTGTGCAGCTTGAATTACGTAAAAACACATGATCATGTGCTATTCTGGAAAGCACAACCAGGAATGGACTACACTTAAAGCAACTGATAGGCCAATAGCCCCGGACAGCTTGCCTCTGTGGCCAAGAAAGAGGCTGCAGAGTCTGGGCATCTTAGCTGACTTTGGAGCTCAATTTCTGGTTATTTCTCAGGTGCTGCCACAAAGCTCATTATCTTTCAATTGATCAAGTCCATAGTTTGTAAGTAATTGGACAGTGACACAATTTAGGTAATTTTGAATCTGTATACCACCACAGTGGATTTGAAATAAAGCTATCAAGATTTGATTAAAATGTGGACTTTAATTCAAGGGGTTTAACAAAAATATTGCATTAATTGTTTACAAATTATAGCCATTTTTAAAAAATGAAAACAAAGTCCCTCCATTTTCACAGGCTAAAAAGTAATTGGAAAAACTAACGATCATAAATATAAGGATTATTTGGATGTAAATCCTTTGCACTCAATGACTGCCTGAAATCTGGAACCCATGGACATGACGAAATGCTGAGTTTCCTCCCTTGAGATGCTCTGCCAGGCCTTTAATGCAGCTGCCGTCAGTTACTACCTGTTTGTGGGTCTTTCTGCCTTCAGTTTTGTCTTCAGTAAATAAAAAGCAGCTCAGTTGGGTTGAGGTCAGGTGACTCTTCTTTGCCAAGAAGCCCTTGGGTTGTTTTTGCAGTATGTATTGTGTCGTTAACCATCTGTACTGTGAAATGCCATCCTATCAGTTTTGCAGCACTGGACTGAATCTGAGCATTATAGCTCTCTATATAAATTCATATATGAATTCATCATGCTCCTTCTATCAGCAGTCATATCATCAATAAATACCAGTTTGTTTATTATAAACATGTCCATGCCATAATACTTCCTCCACATGTTTGCATGTGCATCAAAATTACCGCAGATGTAGGTCAAGATGCGTCATGTGACATAATCACAGTGTGCATTATGCCAAAGCCCTCTTCAGTGCAGCTGAGTGCAGCAGTACAAAATGAGTGCAACTAAAAAGCCGCAACAATCACAAAACAACTCTGTGAAATCCTGTATGGACTGATTCCTCCACTTTAGTTGTCTTCCGTTGTCTTCTAGGCCTTTTGGTGTTGCTGAGCTCGCCAGTGCATTCCTTCTTTTTAAAAATGTACCAAATTGTTGGTACATGCCTAAGGTTTCTGCCATCGACACCTCTCTGGACTATTAAGAGTTCCCATGAACAGCTACCAAATGCAAACTAGATGCTTGGAATAAACTCCAGACCTTTTATCTCCTTAATTTGTCATGAAGTAATGAGGGAACAGGCCACACCTGGCCAAGAAACTGCTCATCAGTCAGTTGTCTAATTTCTTTTGAGCCTGTGAAAATGAATGTAAAATGGCAATATTTAATGCAATAGTTAATGCAATACTTTTGTTAAACCCCTTGAGTTAAAACTGAAAATCTACACTTCAATTACATCTTGATTGCTTAATTTCAAATCCATTGTGGTGCTGTACAGAGACAAAATTACAAAAATTGTGTCACTGTCCAAATACTTATGGACCGAACTATATATAACCCGACTACCGTGGCTGACCAAGCGTGGTGGTGTGCTTGCCCTCTCACCGTACGCCCTCACTGTAAGCAAATGCTCATGGACCAGTACTCAGCAGTATGTACCATTACACACAGGGCCAAAAAACATGCATACACAATTTTTATATAGTGTGTGCACAGCCATCTGTCTAATTTCTGCATGCTGGCTTATTGTTTCTCAGCATTAATTGTATAATATTTTGTCACATGATGTCAAAAATGTGTCTACTTTGCTATCCATCATTTTGATTCCCTACAAAAATGGCCACACCTCTGATATAAGATGTAGCAATGCACATTGTAGCATTGTATTGTGTGCAAATGCACCTCACAGTGCTTAAAACTGACAAACAGTAGCCTTTTTTTCCTATTGGAGGTACAGTGCTGTGAAAAAGTATTTGCTGATTTATTCTGTTTTTGTGTATATCTCATACTAAGTAGTTTTAGATCTTTAAACGAAAGGCAACCTGAGTAAACACACAATACAGTTTTCATTTTTTCATTGAAGCAAAAAAAAGTTCATCCAACACTCATGTATCACCAATGTGACAAACTAATTTTCCCGTTAAACTTGACATCTGGTTGTGGCACCTTTAGCAGAAATAACTGCAACCAAACACTTCTGATAACTGGAGATCAGTCTTACTTCTATGTAGGCCTGCACGATTAGACCAAAATGATAATCACTATTATGATGACGTTTAATATCCCCAACAACGTCTGTAGTCCCATTTAGCAACTTGTTAGCAACCACCTTTTTCAATACACGTAAAAGCTTTTAAAAAATCATGAGTGGGGTTTTACTGGTGTATTTTATGTTGTAGAATTAAACGTGAAAATATTTTGAGCTTGTGTTCACCACAGACCATATTTCAGGGTTTTAGCCAAAATCCCATTCAAAAAACCCATTGACTTTGGGACGATGAAACCGGAAGGGCTAAAATGCTAACTCTTTTAAGGGTTTTGGCATTACAAAATGACATCATTCCTGCGCCACTCTATGGTGACTGGCTGTAAGTTTGGGAAGCGCTTGATTTGATATGCAGCAGTGTTTTAGATGAGCGGAGGACGAACTTTAAACGTCGATATCCCAGTCGATCATGTTCATGTAATCGTGGGCAGTCAAAATCGTAATCGACATCAATATTCAATTAATTGTGCAGCCCTACTTCTAGGAATTCTAGGAGATCACTTATTTCTAGGACTAGGACTTACTTATGCTTTGGATCATTGTCTCTTGCTGCATAATCTAGTTGCACTTGAGTTCGAATTTACGCATTCTCCTTTAGGATTTTCTGGTAGAAAATCCGTACTTCCCTCACTTATTGCAAGTTGCCCAGTCCCTGAAACAGCAAAGCATCCCCACACCATCACACTTCCACCACCATGCTTGACTGTAGGTATGATGTTCTTTTTGTGGAATTCGGTGTTTGGTTTACGCCAGATGTAATGGGACCCCTGTTTCCAAACAGTTCCACTTTCGACTCATCAGTCCACAGAACATTCTCCCAAAAGTTTTGAGGATCATCAAGGTGTGTTTTGGCAAAATTCAGACGAGCCTTAATGTTCTTCTGAGTTAACAGTGGTTTTCACCTCACCACTCTTCAAGGGATACCATTTTTGCCCAGTGTCTTTCTGATAGTGGAGTCATGAACAGTAACCTTTATTGATGCAAGAGAGGCCTGTAGTTCCGTTGATGTTGTCCTTGGCTCTTTTGTGACTTCCTGGATGAGTATCATTTAATCACGTAAAATCGTTTAAAAACTGTATTTCGTGTTTACTCATGTTGCCTTTGTTTTATCTTAATATTATCTTAATTTCTGAAACAATTTACAACCCCAATTTCTGCAAAAAAAAAAAAAGTTGGGACCCTGTGTAAAATGTAAATAAATGTAAATAAAAACAGAATGCAATGATTTGCAAATCTCATAAACCCATATGTTATTCACAATAGAACATAGAAAACATATCAAATGTTTAAACTGAGGAAGTGTATCATTTTAAGGGTTAGGGGTTATAAGGTCATTTTTGATTTGATGGTCGCAACATGTCTTAAAAAAGTTGGGATGGGGCAACAAAAGGCTGGAAAAGTAAGTGTTACTTAAAAAAAACACTGGAAGAACATTTTACTAATTTAGGAACATTAATTAATTAGGTTAATTGGCAACAGGTCAGCAAACTGCGTTCACAGACAATGAGTTCTGGAGGTGTTTCTGAGCCCATGCAGTACAGTTTCCATTACAGAAACATGCCTGTTTTTAATGCAGTGCCGCCTGAGGGCCCGAAGATCACGGGCACGCAATATTGATTTTCACCCTCGTCCCTTGCGCACAGAGATTTCTCCAGATTCTTTTGATGATATTATGTACTGTAGATGATGAGAGATTCATAGTCTTCACAATTTTACGTTGATGAACATTATTCTGAAACTGTTCCACAAATTGTAGATGCAGCAGGGCTCTATGGTAACAATTTCTTTTAGGAGCACTTGTGCTCCTAATTACAAAAATTTAGGAGCACAGTCAAAAATTTAGGCGCGTGGTTGAAGTTTATTATTTTTTTTTATAGAGTAACGTTAATGTGTCACAATATAACACACAAGTAGGCATGAGAAAACTTGAGCTTGTAAATTATGACAGAATTTAGGAACATAGTGTGAGCCATGACACATTAAATTACCTTCTGATAAACTAAATGTAATATTTTCAGGTAATTTTACAGACTGTATGCAAAAAACAACAACCGTTAACCTGTTCCACCTTGTAAACAAATACAATAAACCTCAGCGTTCAGTCTTTGACATCTGCTCCTCTTAAATATATTTAAAGCTACACTATTAGCCATTTTCCACTGTCATTGTTCTGGGCTGGAGTCAGTTCTTGAACCGCTCTGTGTATATTGTGTATATATCTGAATAATCTCATATAGGATGTGATTGGGTGAGTTCATTTACCCATCATATGCCAAGCACTTTAGTTTAATGGTGTTCATTACTGATTATCTGATCAGGATTTTTACAGCAGATACCGATTTCTTGTCCTCTTGATCGACCGAAACCGATCCAGATATTAATCTTTTTTTGTTTAAGTTTTAATCAGGAGGTCTGTCATAAACAGTTAAATGTAAGCTCTCTGCTCATGGTCATGGTTAATTGAATTAAAATAATATCAATGAGAAATACTGTTGGTTAATTGGTAGATAAACAACCATAAAATATTCATCTTTAAATATCTTAAACAATAGAGTCCTAATTAAAATTAGACTAACACAAAAATTATACATATTAGGAAAAAGAAGGCTAATAGCCTTCTAAAGAAATAGCCTACTAAGCTTAATGTCAAATTGATATTAAATGCAACCCATAGTAATGAAACATTAATTCACTTCTCATTTTATTTATATTTTATGAATTTATTATAATGTCTATTTTTATATTAAATAATTTGTTTATAACTAAGCATATTTTCTGTCCTTACATTTTATTCATTTTTTTGTTTGTTTGTTTATCAGTTGTTCCTTTTAGATAATTTCCCAGTACAGTGTTGCCATGTCTGCTGTAATATTGTGGTTTTTTGGGGGTAAATCAAAACATGGAAACTGGAGTTGACTTCCATCCATCCATGCATCTTCTACCGCTTACTCCTTCTTCAGGGTTGCGGGGGAACCTGGAGCCAATCCCAGGGAGCATCGGGCAAAAGGCGGTGTACCTGCACCCTGTCCAGGTACACCCTGGACAGGGTGCCGGTACTGGAGTTGACTTTTCCAGTGATATCTGGCAACCTTGACCGATTTACTTAAATTGGACTTAAATGAAGTGAATGCACTGTCTATTAGAGTTGATGTAGAGAGTGAAGAGAGAGTGGCAGTGTACTGTATGTTTACGGACTGAACAGTTGCTAATTTTGATTATGATTGCTGAGGAATTATTTAATAAAGACGTTTGAATTAAACCCACCTGTAGCATTAGCATTATTATTAATTTACTCCATCCAACGCCGCTGTGTCTACATGAGCAGGTCACAGTCGCAGGTTCAGGTCATTTTATGTGATCAATAAAAGATGGCGGTTTGTGATATCGGGAAGTTGAGAGAAGCAGATGAAGTACAGTGTTATTTTATATCATAATGGCTTCTCTGCAGTATTTACACACTTGTTCGGTAGACTGAGGAGATGAAAAGCAGTGTGAAAGTAACTGTAGCACGGTGTAGATGCATTTTGGACTTCCTGTATTTTTTATTCCAATTGTATTTTACAACTCCGAACAGGTCACTCGCACCGGTGCAAATAAATATTTTTTCACAGTTGCACAAAGTACTTTTCACTTGATGCGCAGTTTTTCGCAGATTGGTGAACCTCTGCCCATCTTTACTTCTGAAAGACTCCGCCTCTCTAAGATACTCTTTTTATACCTAATCATGTTACTGATCTGTTGCCAATTAACCGCTTAAAATCTATGGGAGACAAGGCTTTTTCTGTTTACGCTCCTTCCCTTTGGAACTCTTTTCTGCTTGAACTTAGGGAAGCTCAGACCTTTGGCATTTTTAAAGCTCAACTCAAGACACACTTTTTTAAACTTGCATTTGACTGTTGATGTCTACTTTTATTATTATTACTATTATTATTATCATTATTGTTGTTGTTGTTATTAACTTTTATTAAAAAATTCTTCTGTACTGTTTATTTTGTGTACAGCGCTTTGAGAAGCTGCTTTTAAAGGCGCTTTATAAAATAAAGTTTATTATTATTATTATTATTATTATTATTATTATTATTATTCACCCTATAGTCCCAGCCTGGTACCCTGCCTCCTGGAAGTCTTATCTTTTGACACTGATTTGCAAGCTTAAAGGGCTTTGGTTGGAAACCCAGTTCTGGTGAGTGTCTAATTGCTATTTTATTGCTATGGAGTAAAGCTGCTTTAGACAAAACAGAAGGTTCTTAATTTACACACTTAGAATGTCACTTGTTAGAAAGTGTTTTATAGTTTTAGATTTTATGCCTGCTGTGCAGAAAGGTACGGGCTGGCACAGAAAAACAATTGGGCCTACTGTTCAGTAAGACACATAATTCATCTAACTCAATACACACTTAGAATATAACTTGATTAACATATAAAATATAAGATATAAGAATATAACAATTAACTTGGATTAACAATATAACTTGATTATCAATATAACTTGATTTAGATAATGCTTTTAACTAATAATTCTAACTGTTCGTTATACATATTAGATTATACTTTATTAACATATCCAAATATTAGTAAACTTTGTAGTTACACATATTGAATACACTTTATATTCTATACAGTATTTACTATCACTTACGTGGTATACAAACTCTGTCTTAGCCAATTGTAACGCAGGAGGCAGTGTACTACTAGCCAATCCCAGCATTGGAGGCGGGACTTGTCGAAATACGAGTGGGAAACAAAATCCGGTTATTAGAAGAACCGGTATTGATGTGGAGAGTAGGCGGTCTCTCAGGATCTCGTTCCTTCATTCAATTACAGCAGTCACGCTGCATGGCGCACGAGTCTTCCTGCATTAAGGTGAGAATATTTCATTATTAGCGAATGTTGTCGATTAAATTCGTTCACGGTGATAGTGTATAGTAGCTACAGCAAAGATAAGTCATCACTTGAATGTTCTTGTCGCTTCACCATGTAAACTCGTAGCGGCATGTTCTGATGCAATTGTTGTTTTTTTTTTCAAGTAATCGATCGGTAATTTAGCTATAATATAAATAGTTTCCCTCTGACGTGTTTAACGTCCGCGACTATAGCGCGAGGCATCGCTGCTCGCTAACTTTCACAAAAAATAACGATTTAAACACCGCTGTTACTTTCCTAGTCTATAAAGGCACCTTTGGCATCTTAGTTCAGTATACAATAGGATTTTGGATGTGCATATATAACATTTTCCGGCCCGGAATAAAATGTGACCTCAGAACGCACCTGGCGCGTGACAATCTGACCCTGCGGCAGTAACACAGCGCGCAAGCTGCTCGCTACTTTTCATAAATACACCTTTTGTGAAGCTCGTTCATACCATCTACTCCAGAATATTTGCGCGTGTGCATTACGGTTTACGGTAGCCTGTTTATGAGCGTGCGTAGAAAATACAGTTCGCTCTTTCAGATTCATGAAGCACATCATACCCCCAAAATCGGTCGAACTATAGGAAAGTCTTAAACATAATCGAAAGGGATAACTGCTTATTGAACAGAAAAGCCCATAATATTCTGGTCAATTGTCCTATATCCTGAATTTATATATTCTGTAAAGCTGCTTTGGGGCAATGCCCATTGTTAAAAGTGCTATACATATAATTGAATTGAAATTAAAAATTTCATATTAAATGTTCATTAAATAAAATTTTAAAGATTTAAATTTATTTATGAAGAGAACTTCAGGTACTTCATGGTTTTACTTCATACAGGCCCTTCTGTAAGTATTTTGTAGGCTTGTATCAGCTTGTTTCAGTTGTTAGATCATCAGTCTGTGAACACACAAAGTGTGTTTTGTGGCCACCTGTGTTATCAGTTTGTCTTCTGTATAAAACTCTTATTTTCGGAACAAAACACTACTTTCCTAGTTTTTTAAAAAACATATACCTACAGTCATGTGCAAAAAATAATTACACCCCATGAAAATTGTTGGCTTTTTTTTGACATATATGGACAAGCAAACATTTGGTCATCTTTGAAACAGTGCCTATTAATAAAGTTGATATAATTGAACAGAACCACAAGGAAAAGTAGTTTTTCTATCATTTATTCAACAGAAATATCAATACATGTGATATTCTTCTGTGGCAAAAGTAAGTACACCCTTGGCCTCAGAAGCTAGTATTGCCCCCTTTAGCAGAAATAACGTCTTGTAGGTGTTTTGCATAATTGTCCACCAGGCTTGCTGGAGTTTTTGACCACTCTTCCATGTGATTTTCTTTCAGTTGCAAGGTATTTGAGGGTTTTCTTGCATGTTCTGTCCATTTCACATCCCCCTACAACATTTAAATGGGCTTCAAATCTGGGCTTTGACTCAATGAATGCAAGATGTTAAGTCCCTGAAGCAGCGAAGCAACCCCAAACCATTATGTTTCCACCACCGTGGAAATAGGGCTGCACAATTAATTGAATATTGATCTCGATTATGATTTCGACTGCCTATGATTACATGAACATGATCGACTGCGATATTGACGGTTAAAGTTTGTCCTCTTCTCATAGAAAACGCTGCTGCATATGAAATCAAGCACTTCCCAAACTTACAGCCAGTCACTATAGAGTGGCGCAGGGATGATGTCATTTTGTAATGCCAAAACCTGGAAGTGAGTTAGCATTTTAGCTCTTCCGGTTCCATCGTCCTGAAGTCAGTGGGGTTTTGGTTAAAACCCTGAAATAAGGTCTGGGTGAACACAAGCTCAAAATATTTTCACGTTTAATTCTACGACATAAAATATGCCAGTAATACCCCACTCATGACTTTTTAAAGCTTGAAAAAGGCGGTTGCTAAGAAGTTGATAAATGGGACTACAGATGTTGTTTAATGTCCCTGACGTCATCACGCCGAACAGGAAAAAACTTTGCAGATAAACTGCTTCAGGTATGCAGTCTACAATTACCAAAAAAACGTGGAAGAAGATTCATCCTCAGAGTAAATCCGTATTATGGAAAATGTTTTAAATAAAGTTTGGGAAAGTTGTCGGAAGCTTGGTGATGGTGACATTGAAGTCGAGCGACCGTGGTGTAGTTCGTTTATAGCATCCAGTTAGGTTTTTATTTCTGGCGATTGTATTTAGGCTCCAAAATTCATAAGTTGTGTTCATTCGTTTGAAATCTGTGCCACTTGTAGATGATTTTTCATACAGTGGAATGATGTATTTCAAATAATTTGGAGATCCTCTTAAATGCCTTGCTTTTCAGAATGCTAGATTTTGCCTTCTTGCACCTTTTTAACCAGTATGAGTTTCTAGTTAAATTCTAGCCCTTGCCAGGTCTGAACCACTTGGCATCCAGTGTTTGGGCTGAAGTATCTTGGTACTTAGCAGAATTCATGATGCTCTCAATCTTTACAAGAGTCCCTGAACCCCTGAATTCAGATGCTACATGTAGTATTTCTTCTTTTTCGCAACACTTGCAACACAAATCACTAGATGTTATTATAGTACAATGTGACATCTAAACTCTAAACCTCTATAAACATCTAAAGACACTTGTTATTTCAGAGCTTGCAGCAGGTTCAGATATGTGGTGTTTTGGTAACTCTACATGCAAAATATCTCCTTTCTTTCTCATATATCTTAGCAGTAACAGAATACAACAATATTTTTACTAGAGTTCTGTGTCTAGTCAAGGTTGAGGCTTGCTTAGGCTGCAAGAAACAGTGAAGCAGAAGTTTGGTAAGTAAAATGACTTTGCAGATTAAGAAGTTCCACACTTATTTTTCCTGGTGTAACCAGTCGTCAGTAGGAAACACTTAAAGACAGAGGAATGTTAATGTTTCTTTCCCATGTTTCTTGTTCATTATTTTACCATAAACATTGAATAAGAGAAATCACCGAACTCTCAGAATTTTATATATATATATATATATATATATATATATATATATATATATATATATATATATATAAAATATAAAACATAAAACAACAATAATGAAGAAATTTAATGACAAAATAAATAAGAAATCAAATGGAAATTGTGTGTCATGAAAGTTTTATAATGAGGTACTAAAATCTAGTCCAGAACAAAATACAAAGTTATTACTGTTCGAGTGTAAAGTGACAGGGTCTCATCTTGGGATATTTATTAATATTAAGTGTCTGCAATAGTAGTTTTGTGTGTTTATATTAGCACGATTCTGTGTGCCATGTTTACCCATGACCCCCCCCCCCCCCATGTGTCTGTGTGCCATGTATACCCATGACCCCCTTCTGTGTGCCATATTTACCCATGATCCCCCTCTCTTTGTCTCTGTGTGCCATGTTTACCCATGATTCCCCTCTGTGTCTCTGTGTGCCATGTATACCCATGACCCCCTTCTCTGTATGCCTTTTTCACCTATGATCCCCATGTAAATGCACTTTAAAACAAAGATTACGTTATAGCCCATGTGTATATGAAACGGCTACTTTTTTATCTACATAATGTCTTACTCTTAATTAGGTTATTTAATATCATTATTAAATAAGTTTTTTTTTTAAACCTTTAAGTTTAAAGGTTTAAGGTTATTTTTTGTTAAGAAATAGTAATACTACATATACTACAAGTATTTTTGATCAGGAAAACCATGCATTATTTAAAAAAAAAAAAACATTTTGTATATGTTATAAATAATACGGTAATTGTTGGAAATTTAGTTTTCAAGAAGAAGTCAAATATACACTGATCAGCCATAACATTAAAACCTAATATTGTGTAGGCCCACTTTGTGTCACCAAAACAGCTCTGAGCCATCAAGGCATGGACTCCAAGACCTCTGAAGTGTGCTGTGGCATCTGGCACCAAGACGTTAGTAGCAGATCCTTTAAGTCCTGTAAGGTGTGAGGTGGGGCCTCCATGGATCGGACTTGTTTGTCCAGCACATCCCACAGGCGCTTGATCAGACTGAAATCTGGGGAATTTGGAGGCCAAGTCAACATCCTCAACTCTTTCTCATATTCCTCAAACCATTCCTGAACAATTTTTGCAGTGTGGCAGAGCGCATTATCCTGCTGAAAGAGGACACCGATATTAGGGAATACTGTTGTACTGTGTACTTGGTCTCTAACAATGTTTCCAAGGTTTCCCAGCAGAACATTGCTGAAAGCATCACACTGGCTTCTTCCCATAGTGCATCTTGGTGCCATCTCTTCCCCAGGTAAGCACTGCACATGGACCTGGCCATCCACATGCTGTAAAAGAAAACATGATCCATCAGAACAGGCCACTCTGACCGGGCTGCAGCTTTGCAGACCCATACACAGCAAACTGTGATGTCCTGTGTGTTCTGACACCTTTCTATGATAGACAGCATGAACTTTTTCAGTAATTTGTGTTACAGTAGCTCTTCCGTGGGATAGCCTTCACTCCCTACACACATGAATGTGCCTTGGGTGGCCATGACCCTGTCACCAGTTGTCCTTACACTTTTTGTAAGTACTAGCCACTGCACACCGGGGGAAATTAAAATTATTTTGTTTTAAAATAAAATCCACAAACTGAGTGTTACAAATATAAAGTTCAGACTAAAACTTTACACAACTGTTTGTCCAAAACAGAAAAGAACCCAACACATACAAGAATATATATTATTAATTTAGGACTGTAGTTTAATTCTGTGCTTTTTGTGAATCCATAAAAAAATGCAAAAGTACATAATATAAACTAACTAAATAAGATATATATAATTATACATACAGTATCTCACAAAAGTGAGTACACCCCTCACATTTTTGTAAATATTTGATTATATCTTTTCATGTGACAACACTGAAGAAATGACACATTGCTACAATGTAAAGTAGTGAGTGTACAGCTTGTATAACAGTGTAAATTTGCTGTCCCCTCAAATAATTCAACACACAGCCATTAATGTCTAAAACGCTGGCAACAAAAGTGAATACATCCCTTAGTGAAAATGTCCAAATTGGGCCTAAAGTGTCAATATTTTGTGTGGCCACCATTATTTTCCAGCACTGCCTTAACCCTCTTGGGCATGGAGTTCACCAGAGCGTCACAGGTTGCCACTGGAGTCCTCTTCCACTCCTCCATGACGACATCACGGAGCTGGTGGATGTTAGAGACCTTGTGCTCCTTCACCTTCTGTTTGAGGATGCCCCACAGATGCTCAATAGGGTTTAGGTCTGGAGACATGCTTGGCCAGTCCATCACCTTCACCCTCGGCTTCTTTAGCAAAGCAGTGGTCGTTATCATGCTGGAATACTGCCCTGTGGCCCAGTCTCCGAAGGGAGGGGATGATGCTCTGCTTCAGTATGTCACAGTACATGTTGGCATTCATGGTTCCCTCAATGAACTGTATCTCCAGTGCCAGCAGCACTCATGCAGCCCCAGACCATGACACTCCCACCACCATGCTTGATTGTAGTTAAGACACACTTGTCTTTGTACTCCTCACCTGGTTACTGCCACACACGCTTGACACCATCTGAACCAAATAAGTTTATTTTGGTCTCATCAGACCACAGGACATGGTTCCAGTAATCCATGTCCTTAGTCTGCTTGTCTTCAGCAAACTGTTTGCGGGCTTTCTTGTGCATCATCTTTAGAAGAGGCTTCCTTCTGGGACGACAGCCATGCAGACCAATTTGATGCAGTGTGCGGCGTATGGTCTGAGCACTGACAGGCTGACCCCCCCCCCTCCCCCCCCTTCAACCTCTGCAGCAATGTTGGCAGCACTCGTACGTTTATTTCCCAAAGACAACCTCTGGATATGACACTGAGCACATGCACTCAACTTCTTTGGTCGACCATGGCGAGGCCTGTTCTGAGTGGAACCTGTCCTGTTAAACCGCTGTATGGTCTTGGCCACCATGCTGCAGCTCAGTGTCAGGGTCTTGGTAATCTTATAGTCTAGGCCATCTTTAAGTAGAGCAACAATTCTTTTTTTCAGATCCTCAGAGAGTTCTTTGCCATGAGGTGCCATGTTGAACTTCCAGTGACCAGTATGAGGGAGTGTGAGAGTGATGACACCAAATTTAACACACCTGCTCCCCATTCACACCTGAGACCTTGTAACACTAACAAGTCACATGACACCGGGGAGGGAAAATGGCTAATTGGGCCCAATTTGGACATTTTCACTTAGGGGTTTACTCACTTTTGTTGCCAGCGGTTTTAGACATTAATGGCTGTGTGTTGAATTATTTGAGGGGACAGCAAATTTACACTGTTACACAAGCTGTACGCTCACTACTTTACATTGTAGCAAAGTGTCATTTCTTCAGTGTTGTCACATGAAAAGATGTAATCAAATATTTACAAAAATGTGAGGGGTGTACTCACTTTTGTGAGATATTGTATTTCCCCCTATGTGTGTATAATATATATGTATATGACACACACACACACACACACACACAGTCATGTGAAAAAAAATAAGTACACCCCATGGATGTTATTGGCTTTTTTTTTTTTTTTTAACATATTTGGACAAGCAAACATTTGATCCTCTTTGAAACAGTGCCTATTAATAAAAGTGAAATAAATGTACGTTTTGTAGTAATTTTCACAATTTAAATTGAGGAAAAACAACAGATCAGTCACATGGAAAAAGTAAGTAAACACATTGATCATACGTATGATCTTTTTGTGAATTCGATGTAATGGAAAATTGCCAGCACTTATATAGCATTTTTTCATTTAGTTTTTTTTAATTAACCTTTGCGGTTCTACAAATCAAGGTGTGTGCATTACACGGTTTATCATTCACCCATTCTCACGCACACACCAATGACAGCAGAGCTGCATGCAAGACGCTAGCTTGCCATTAGGAGTCAGGCTGGGACGCGAACCCTGCGATTAGTGGACAACCCGCTCTACCACCTGAGCCACAGCCACCCTGTCTTCCAAACTGTTCCACTTTCGACTCATCAGTCCACAGAACATTCTCCCAAAAGTTTTGAGGATCATCCAGGTGTGTTTTGGCAAAATTCAGATGAGTCTTAATGTTGTTCTGGGTTATCAGTGGTTTTTACCTCACCACTCTTCCATGGATGCCATTTTTGCCAAGTGTCTTTCTGATAGTGGAGACATGAACAGTGATCTTTATTGATGCAAGAGAGGCTTGTGGTTCGTTTGATATTGTTCTTGGCTCTTTTGTGACTTCCTGGATGAGTCGTTGCTGTGCTCTTGGAGGAATTTTGGAAGGTCTGACGCTTCTGGGAAGGTTCACTACTGTGCCAAGTTTTTCCATTTGGAGATAACGCCTCTCACTGTGGTTCTTTGGAGTCCCAGAGCCTTTGAAATATCTTTGTAACCCTTCCCAGACTGATGTGTTTCAATCACCTTCCTCATCATTTCTGGAATTTCTTTCAATTTTGGCATAGGGTGTTACTGGGTAAGACCATTTAACCAATTTCACACTTTTGAGAAAGTTCTATTTAAGTGTTGATTTGATTGAACAGTGTTTGCAGTAACCAGGCCTGGCTACATCTAGTCCAGCTGAACCCCATCATGAATGCAGTTTCATAGGGTTGGGGAATTAGTAACTACGGGGGCAAATACGTTTTCACACAGTTATCCTGGTATTGGATAACTTTTGCTTCAATAAATAACTATCATTTAAAAACTGTATTTTGTGTTTACTCAGGTTGCCTTTGTTTTATCTTAGATTTTGTTTTCATTTCTGAAACAATTTAATATGAGATATCCAAAAACAGAATAAATCAAAAGCAAAGCAAATACTTTTTCACAGCACTGTATGAAATTTTTTACAATCTGGGTAATTATATATATAATATTTGTTTTTTTCTGTTTTGAGTCTGCTGTTATCATTTTTGGTTAATCCTTGTCACTTAGAAATATAATCTTTAAAAAGACTTCTTTTAATGAACATATTCTTGTATCAAAACAATTCTAAACTGCTAGCAGGAACACTGTGTAAAGGTCATCTTGGTGTTTGTTAGTTATGTGTGCATTATTTGCATGGTTCCTAGTTAAACCTTGTTGATGTTTAAACTCTATTGGTGATCATTGAGTTTTGTTAAGCCTCCACTCACTGGAAAGCCTCAAACAGCACAGCATTTATTGGAGGTTTAGTCACCAAAATGTCTGCAGAGCACCAATCTAACCAAGGTTTTGACTTGGCAGCCTGAATTGCTGTTGTATTTTAACCTATTATATAATTCTATATTTGTTTATGGCATTATCGTGGTGATGCTATTGTAAGATATTTTAAGGTGAATCATTTACCACACTGTGCTTTTACTTCTCCATAGAGGCACTAGTGAAGATTCTATGGCCAGCCACACACTGTTGCTGTACTAGTCAACTTGTCGTGGCCATACCACTCCAGGTACATCATGGGTGACGCAGACCAGATGCACTTCACTGCAGTGGACTATGCTATCTTCGTACTACTCCTCGTAGCTTCAGCGGGCATTGGCCTGTTCCATGCATTTTCAGGGGGCAGACAGAGAAGCACACGTGAGTTCCTGCTGGCTGACCGCAGCATGAGCTGCCTACCTGTGTCACTGTCCCTACTTGCCACTTTCCAGTCGGCTGTAGCCATCTTGGGTGCGCCGGCTGAAATCTACGCTTATGGCACGCAGTACTGGTTCCTGGGCTGCTCCTACTTCCTGGGCCTGCTCATTCCGGCACACATCTTCATTCCTGTTTTCTACCGTCTGCGTCTTTCCAGCGCCTACCAGGTAGCCTGTGTTCTAAAATATTCTAATGGGGAAGGGTTTTTCAGGCAGAACTAGTATTATAATGTTCCATTGCTTTATTTAAATAATATTTTAATAATCTGTGCTTTGCTTTCAAATGACTATCTATAGTTCCCATTCATTTACAAATTCCAGCTTTACCTAGGAAGGGTTGCACTGTACTTTACTTTTATATTTTCGATTTATTATAATTGTCAAAGTCCGCAGCATTTTTAAAAACCTGTTTCTTTCCTTTTGGAAAGAAAGCCTATAACTAACTCCACTGCTCTCAGCT
Source organism: Ictalurus furcatus (assembly GCF_023375685.1). Taxonomy (NCBI): domain Eukaryota; kingdom Metazoa; phylum Chordata; class Actinopteri; order Siluriformes; family Ictaluridae; genus Ictalurus; species Ictalurus furcatus. The sequence continues at coordinate 5,184,693 of NC_071279.1, forward strand.
TGATTATATGGTTCTGACACTTTTTGCTCGGGGGGGAAGCTCAGTTTTTTAAGACCCCCCCCCCCCCCCCAAATATTTGAATTTTCTAAATTCCAAAGACTATTCTACTGAAACAAAAATCCAGAAAAAATTACCAAAATAAATTTTATGAGGGCTTCAGTAATGTTAATAGAGCTTCAAGCTAACAGTATACGGATATATAATGGCTTAATAAGAAATTCAATTGTTATGGTTAGCTTATTGTCCACATGCTTGAAGGCAAAATAAAATTGTGTTTTGTGGGTGGTTATTATTGGCTGTTATAATGTTGGAGTAGACTTTCTGAATCAGTTGGAGATTCACATATTAAGCACTGTATGTATATACAATATTGTACTGTTTTCAGTATTTTATTGGACAGCTGGTTAGAAATGGAAATTATACCCATTCAGTATTTGATCAGAGAACATCTACATATATTTAGGTATCTCCCTCAGCCTTTTTGGGAAAGAATAGACTGATTTAAAGAACTGTCAAAATGCCCACCTCTAAAACAAGTCAGAATTTCCGGGGTGAGAGAAGCATGTTTATATTTATATCATTTACATATAATGTGTGAGGTAGAATGTGAGTTAAGTCTTCTTTTAATAATGAATGTTGTGGCAGTATCTAATCTTGTTTCTTGTTTATCTAATCTTTTTATTAACTGCTCTTTCAGTATCTAGAGCTTCGCTTCAATAAAACTGTACAGATCTGTGGCACTGTGACCTTCATCTTTCAGATGGTGAGTTTGGTTTGGTCTGTGTGCAGCTCTGGAGTCAGGATGTGGAGCTCTCTGTTATGAGTTGTGTAACTAGAGATTATTTTGCAAGCTTGTGTTCTCAAGCACTTTTTTTTCCTTTTCTTTGATTTAGTTTGCTTTTTGGAAACCTTATACCAGCTTTCTGAACAGTGTGTTGGGGGGAAAAAGTTGAGAAAAATTTATCCTTTGTGTAAGGATTTACGTAAGGATTTAAGTATTTTATGAATGTGATTTTAGGGTCTCACTATTTAATCTTTAAAATGTTAACACTTGTTTTCAGTGGAATTAACCAAAAGAATGAACTCTTTCTCTATTTTGTGTCCCTGTAGGTAATCTACATGGGAGTGGTGCTGTATGCTCCTGCACTTGCACTGAATGCAGGTACATATGGCTGCGGTTAGAAAAAATGCTAAAAGATTACTTTTAGTAAAGATGCTAACAATGAGTAAATTCATTACTAAGAAATGTAGTTTTTCCCCCCCATAATAAGTACATCCAGTGAATAAAAATAATAGATTTTTGAAAAGTCAATAGGTAGCAAAATGCACAAGAGTGAAGGCAATGAGCTGTTTGACAGTGAATCTACCAATAAGTTGTTTTATTTCCTGGTGTATTTCAGTAACTGGTTTTGACCTCTGGGGGGCTGTTCTAGCAATGGGGCTTGTGTGCACACTCTATACAACGCTGGTAAGCCTGACCATTGTCTCCCATCTCAAGAACCACAGACATAGTAATTCATTTATTTGTTGCTCTTTTTTTTGTAATTAATCTCTTGTAATTCATTCTAAACACATTTTACTCATGTGATACCTGTTGATGTATATAATTTCTCTTTGCACAGGAGGTAAATCACTTTGAGCTGATTCTTAAATGTATGATAAGTTATTACTTAACATCATACATTATTATAATAATAATATTATCTCTTTTGGCTGGCTAGCTTAGTCGGTAGAGCATTAGACTTCTAATCAAAATACAAGGAAGACTCTGTACTGGCACCCAGGTGGTGGAAACTTCCCCTGGCTCTGCAAAGTTCCTGGCTGTGTTCAAACAAAAACTGAAGATAGACCACAGTTTAAAAAATGAACTCTACTCTCAAATAAAAAATACTCTAACTCCACTCCATCAAGGTTTTAGTTTAATGTTGTTCTTAGACTCTGCTCTATTTATAATAGTGTAAGGACGTGTTTACTAGGGATGTCACGATACCAAAAATCTAGTAGTCGGTACTGATACCACCAAAAGTACACGATACTTGATACCAAAGTCGATACCACGGTGTGGTTTTAAAAAAATAAATAACATTAAATTAAAAACTCCTGGAGGACATCCTTCTCTGGCTGATACTGGCAAAGAGAGAGGGGGATATTTTAGTTATCAAACACTATCTGACAATGACTAATAAAACAGTGCTAAGTGCTAATAACAAGTGCTAAGGTGCACTCCTAAATGCGCACGCGCACACACACCCCCCTTTACTCTGAATGCAAGCATTAGTTTAAATTCACTGATATGGTGGCAGGCCACAAAGATTTATTAAAAGCATGAACATATGAATAATTATTTGTGACATTAGGCCACATTTAGCTGACAGGACACGGGCTGAATGGCGAGGCATGGTGGCCCATTAGGAGGGAGTTTATAACATCGCAATGCGTTAGTGTCGTTAACAAATAACTGGCTATCGCAAACAGGCGTGCTTGTAGGCGTTCTTCTTCTTCTTTACCACTTGTGGACCAACTAAAACACTTGCGTGAATTTGCTGCCCCCATCAGTTCTGGAAGAACTGCAACCTCGATACTTTCATTACCAATGGTACCTACACTACTGCAGAAAAACAAGTGCCGTCACGTTTTAAGAATGTTTGTACCGAAGTATCAGTTCTCATGACATCCCTAATGTTTACACTGGAGACTACAAAGCTCTTACAGTCCCTTCTGAAACTATTGGAATGGGAAATGCAGTTCATTTCTTTTTGCTGTTGACTGAAGACATTTGGGTTTGAGATCAAAAGATGAATATGAGAAGAGAGTTTAGAATTTCAGCTTTTATTTCCTGGTACATATATGTAGATGTGTTAAACAACATAGAATGTAGCACATTCTGTATCAGACCACCCAAATTGTAGGTGAGCAAAAATATTTGAACATGTGACTGGCAAGTGTTTCTTGTTACCCAGGTGTGTCCTGTTAGATTGATTTGTTAAAATATTAAATAGCTCTGAACATCTACTCTTGGTTTTAGCTTTCAATTTCACATGTGAAAACTCCATTTGTTGTTAAAAAAGATAAGCCAACATGAAGATCAGAGAGCTGTCTATGAGGGGAAAAGCGGTGTCATTTTGAAGAGGGGAAAATCAATCATAGGCATTGCACAAACATTGGGCATAGCCAATTCAACTATTTGGAAAAAGAAAGAAACCACTGGTGTACTGAGTAACAGACATTGAATGGGTCGGCCAAGGAAAACAACAGCTGATGACAAACATTGTGAGAGCTGTGAAGAAAAACCCAAAAGCAACACCCAGTGACATCATCAACAACCTCCACATGTCAGGAGTGACGGTATCACAATCCACAGTTTGAAGAAGACTTGTGGTATGGCCTCTATATTTCTGCTTCAAAGATACACCACTCGTCAGCAGTAAGAGACAGAAAGCCAGATTGGAATTCACAAAGAAATACAGAGATGAGCCACAAAAGTTCTTGAACCAAGATGAACCTCTACCAAAGTGATGCAAAGACTAAAGTGTGGAGAAAGAAAGGATCTGCTCATGATACAATACATACAAGCTCATCTGTGAAACATGGTGGAGGTAGTGTCATGGCTTGGGTTTGTATGGCTGCTTCTGGAGCAGGCTCACTAATCTTTATTGATGATGGAACTCATGATGGTAGCAGCAGAATGAATTCAGGAACTGGAACATTTTGTCTGCCAGTTTAGAGAGAACTCAGGAGGAACTTCATCATGCAGCAAGACAATGATCCAAAACACACTGCCAACTGAACAATGGACTTCATCGTGGGGAAAAAGTGGAAGGTTTTATACTGGACAAGTCAATCACCAGACCTTAACCCAATTGAGCAGCATTTCACCTCCTGAAGAGGAGACTGAAGGGAGAAACCCCCTGAAACAAAGAACTGAAAGAGGCTGCAGTAAAAACTTGAGAAAAGCAACACAAAAGAAGAAACCAACAGTTTGGTGTCAGTCAGTGCGTTTAAATGGACAACAATAATCCACTATTAACCCGATTAAGACAATACTCTGATTAAGAAACTACCATGTAAACAGCAATTTTTAATTACCTTAATCAGATTAAAGTCATAATCGAAGTAAACACAAATCGAATTAAGATGTGGGGGTACTCCTGTTTTAGTCGCATTATCGACGTGTATTACAGACATGTAAACACCTTAATCACATTATTAACATCGTGTGAGAGTTTTCAACACATTTTGCGACAGGACACGATCACACGGCAGTGCTCAACTGTTTTACGCCAAACAAGAGAGCATGGCTGCGTCCCAAACCACGTACTTGCCTACTGTAGGCCTGTAGTAGGAGAAATACATGCATCTTGGCTACTATATAGATGGTAAGTATGTGGTTTGGGATGCAGCCCACGGCTTCAAGCAGTTGTCAATTTGCATGTACAGCATGACAAATAATTAACCGCACTTGAAGCGTTTGTAAAAAATTGAATAAAAATACCCAAAACTTTATATGGTACCATAAGTAAGACTTATGTTGATAAGTGAAATTCTGGAGGGACGTCGGACAGCGTGGCGCGGTGACGTAATGATGTGTGCTGTTAATCGAACTATGTTCTAGAACATGTAAAATGGGAACATGAAAGGAGTATACTAAAAGCGACTCATGTAAATACCTTAATCACAATATTGTCTTACTCAGAGTAAGGTCAATAATTAGATTACTGCTGTCCATGTAAACGTAGACAGTGAGTCGCAGGCTTGATGCAGTTATTGCAAACAAGGGACATGTAACCAAATATTAAGTGTTATTTACTTAAAGACTGATCTGTTCGTATACTTTTTGCTTGCCTAAAATTGGGTTGTCTGTTCCAAAAGGTGCTAAGTTTTATGTTGTTTAACACATCTAGATGTAAATACCATAAGATAAAAGCTGAAATCCTAAACTCTCGTCTCACATCCATCTTTGAATTGCAAACCCAGATGTCTTTGGTGTACAGCACAAACAAGTGAATTGGCCTTGCCGTTCCAATGGTTTTGGAGGGGACTGTATATAGAGCATTCGGGATAAGAACACATGTCAGATGTATATGTGTGTGTGTGTGTGTGTGTGTGTGTATATATATATATATAATATATATATATATATATATATATATATATATATATATATATATATATATTACACACACACACACACACACACAAGTAAATACCTATAATAATTATTAAGACATATCAGTTTAAACATTGCAAACATTTCTGCATAAATATGACTTAAACCATCATCAGATTTTCTCACAAGTCCTAAAAGTAGATAGAGAGCCCAGTTAAACAAATGATACAAAAATATTATACATGGTCAATTATTTATTGAGGAAAGTGATCCAATATGACATCTGTGAGTGGCAAAAGTATGTGAACCTTTGATTTCAGTATGTGGTGGGACCCCCTTGTGCAGCAATAACTGCAACTAAACGTTTAGGGGTAACTGGTGATCAGTCCTACACATCGGCTTGGAGGAATTTTAGCCCGTTCCTCAGTACAGAACAGCTTCAACTCTGGGATGCTGGTGGGTTTCCTCACATGAACTGCTTACTCCAGGTCCTTCCACAACATTTCTATTTGATTAAGGTCAGGACTTTGACTTGGCCATTCCAAAACATTAACTTTATTCTCCTTTAACCATTCTTTGGTAGGATGACTTGTGTGTTTGTTACGTATCGGGACTGGAGGTGGATGCAGGTGCAGGTCAAAGTCTTAATTAACAGTAGACAAACAAACACAGGAAACGCAGTCTTCACCAGGAAAACGAGAAACTGGTATCGTGGCTTGAAACTAGTGCAGGGCATGAGAGCAGGGCATGAAACCAGACTGCTTAGCATGCTAACGCATTCACTATCGTAATCAAACATAAACGGGAAACACATCAGACGTTTGGCACAAATTATACCAACTATAATACTGCGCGAAGTGCGCAGTCACACGAGGGGTTTAAATAGCAAACCTAATCAAACCAAATCATGGACACCTGGGGCAAGTCAGAGACATGATCAAACTTAATTCAATGTCCAAGCGGGAGGCAAACGAAAACAAAAGAGTCACGTGACCAGTCAGAAGCCGTGCCGCAGTGCCATCTGCTGGCCGTGGCGTAACAGAACCCCCCTCCAAAGGCGCCTCTCCCGGAGCGCCAAAAAAAACCCCTCCAACTGGGGTCCTGGGCCCCGGTGTAAACTGTCTGATGCTGTGTTGGAAAACAAGGCGGCCTCCGCCAGGCAGCAGACTGGCGGAGCCCCACCCCCACCAGGATTGAAAGTCGGGGCACTGCCCCCGGCGGCACTGGAACGCTGGGTGCCGCGCCCGGCAGCGTGAGAACGCTGGGCGCCGCCCCAGGCGCCGCTGGAAGGCTGGGCGGAGTCCCCAGCGGGGCTAGAACTTGGAGGGACTGGAACTGGACTGGAACTTGGAGGGACTGGAACTGGACTGGAACTTGGAGGGACTGGAACTGGACTGGAACTGGACTGGAACTTGAAGGGACTGGAACTGGACTGGAACTTGAAGGTACTGGAACTGGACTGGAGCTCAGGACAGCCTCCTCGGCCGGACATGGCAGCGGGACGGCCTCCTCAGCTGGGCTGGACAGCAGGACGGCCTGCTCGGCTGTGCAGGGCAGCGGGACGGTCTCCTCGGCTGGGCTGGACAGCAGGATGGCCTCCTCGGCTGTGCAGGGCAGCGGGACGGCCTCTTCAGCTGGGCTGGACAACAGGACGGCCTCCTCGGCTGTGCAGGGCAGCGGGACGGCCTCCTCATCTGGGCTGGACAGCAGGACGGCTTCCTCAGCTGTGCAGGGCAGCGGGATGGCCTCCTCATCTGGGCTTTACAGCAGGACAGCTTCCTCAGCTGGGCGGGGCAGCGGGATGGCTTCTTCGGCGTGCAGGAGCTCCACAGCCGAGACCTCGCCGTAGGCCTCAGGCTGGAGCTCCGCTGTCCCCATTGCCCCCCCCAAAAAAAAAGCTCTGGGCTAGTTCTCGGTTCCAGGCTGGGCAGCATGGTGCAATTCCCCTGCAGTGGGAAGCTCCAGGAGTTCGGGCAGCTTTGCTGGCTGCATGGCGTTGTATAATTCCCCTGCAGTCGGAAGCTCCAGGAGTTCGAGTAGCTTTGCTGGCTGCGTAGCGTGGCGTAGCTCTCCGGCAGTGGGGGCATGGGAACTTGCGCGGGTGGCGACGTGGCGCATGGGCCGGCTTTCTGCAGCAGCTCTCGTTGCGTTATAAGGCGATCGAGCCGAGCAAGTTCTTCGGTGAGCTGTTTGCTCTGTTCCCAGAACGAACGACGCCACGCCTCAAACTCGGCCGCTTCGGCAGAGCTCATGATGACCTGCTGCTTCCGCATTATGGGCGCAGTATTCTGTTACGTATCGGGACTGGAGGCGGATGCAAGTGCAGGTCAAAGTCTTTATTAACAGTAGACAAACAAACACAGGAAACGCAGTCTTCACCAGGAAAACGAGAAACTGGTATCGTGGCTTGAAACTAGAGCAGGGCATGAAACCAGACCACTTAGCATGCTAACACATTCACTATCGTAATCAAACATAAACGGGAAACACATCAGACGTTTGGTACAAACCATACAAACTATACCAACTATAATACTGCGGGAAGTGCGCAGTCACACGAGGGGTTTAAATAGCAAACCTAATCAAACCAAAACATGGACACCTGGGGCAAATCAGAGACATGATCAAACTTAATTCAATGTCTAAGCGGGAAGCGAACAAACAAAAGAGTCACGTGACCAGTCAGAAGCCGTGCCGCTGTGCCATCTGCTGGCCGTGGCGTAACAGTTTAGGGTCGTTGTCTTCTTGCATTACCCACTTTCTCTTGAGATTCAGTTCATGAACAGATGTTCTGACATTTTCCTTTAGAATTTGCAGGTATAATTCAGAATTCATCGTTCCATCGATTTTATTCTAAATGATGAAGCCATCAATGATGGCAAGTCGTCCTGGCCCAAATGCACCAAAACAGGCCCAGACATTTCTAGCCTGGTGAGCATCCACAACTCTCTTTCTGAGGGCCTCAGAAATCTCCTTTGCTCATGCCATGATACACTTCCACAAACATGTGTTGTGAAGATCAGACTTTGATAGATCCCTGTAATTTAAATAAAACAGAGAGCTCACTCACACCTGGTTGTCATCCCATTCATAGAAATCACCTGACTCCAATTTAACCTTAAATTAACTACTATTCTTAGACGTGCACATACTTTTGCCACTCACACGTGTAATATTGGATCATATTCCACAATAAATAAATGACCAAGTATAATATTTTTCTCATTTATTTAATTGGGTTCTCTTTATCTACTTGTAGGACTTGTGTGAAAATCTGATGATGTTTTAGGTCATATTTATGCAGATATAGAAAATTCACAAGGGTTCCCAAACTTTCAAGCACCACTGTAAGTATCTCGCTCATTCTTCTGTGTACAGGGTGGCCTGAAAGCAGTCATTTGGACAGATGTGTTCCAGACAATTGTTATGTTTGCTGGGCAGCTGGCTGTAATCGTGGTGGGCACCCACCAGGCAGGTGGCATAGCCGAGGTGTGGAAGAAAGCCCAGAACAGCAGCCGCATCTCAGGCATTGAGTGAGTGTGATTTTTACCGTAAGCACACACAGTACAGAAAAAATCAGAAATAGATTGATTGGCTAAGTAAAAGATAACTTTCACTTGAGAGTTTGTCGCAATGTTACAAGCATAATTCAATAAGAGTTAAATGAATTTGAATGAATAGTGTAAGTATTAAACATTATATAGTAGATAGGAGTTTGTTAGTCCAGTAGATACAGAATGTACAGGCTGAATGTAAGCTGTAAGTCTGGTTACATTCCTGTTTTGCATTGTATATTCTCCTTTCTCTGTCACTCTTGTGTCTGACCCTTCAGGCTGAACCCTGACCCTCTGGAGAGGCACACATTTTGGACATTGTCTGTTGGGGGCATCTTCCTCATGCTGGCACTCTATGGAGTGAACCAGGCTCAGGTCCAGAGATACCTCAGCTCCCGCTCTGAAAGAGAGGCCATCATGTCAGTAATACCCACCTCATATTAGCCTGGTTATATAGAAATGAATGTGTCTCTGTGTCTGTCTCTGTATCTGTCTGTTATTCATTTGGGTAATTTATGCACATTCCAGAACATCATAGTGTTTTTAATTATAACTTTTCTGGTTTTCTGCAAAAAACGACTGGCATACACTCTTGTGTCTGTCCCCTGTCATAGGTCCTGCTATGTGGTGTTTCCATGCCAGCAGATAGTCCTGGCACTGGGTTGTCTCATGGGGCTGGTAATGTTTGCCCGCTATGGTGAAGACAGTCCTTTGGACAAGGGCTATGTCCAGACCAATGACCAGGTCAGACTCTCACTGGCTTCGTTTTTAATTTTCCTGTCGTGCTTTTATGGGATGTGTTTCATGCAGCTGTGCTCATGGTCTTTTCATATCTTTTCATAATGTACAGTATCTCACAATAAAATAACTTGACGGCAAATTTACACTGTTACAAATTACGGCAAATTTACACTGTTACACAAGCTGTACACTCACTACTTTACATTGTAGCAAAGTGTCATTTCTTCAGTGTTGTCACATGAAAATATATAATCAAATATTTACAAAAATGTGAGGGGTGTACTCACTTTTGTGAGATACTGTATAAGGAGCTTTCAGAACGATGCTTGTTTGAATCTTCCTGACTGCGTATAAGCAGTTTCACTTTGTGATTTTATCCATGACCCTTAAGCTGCTTTTCTATGTTTTTAAAATGCTATTTAAATGAGATTAAATAGGCAAAAAATAAAACATTAAAATGACGTGGTGTAAATTTTTTTTTTTTTAATAATATTTTGTCTTCTCTTATAATGAAGCTCTTTAATGAGTACATTGACTTGCTACTACTAGATATTGTTTATCATAAGGTGCTCAAAAAAAATCCTCTCTTTTTTCCCTTCAATTCTCTTTCTGTAGATGGTGTTGTATTTTGTTATGGATGTGCTCAGAGACCTTCCTGGTTTGCCTGGACTGTTTGTTGCTTGTCTTTTCAGTGGAGCTCTCAGGTAAAGGCCTCACATTAATGAATTCCTCAAAAAAGCACATAATTGGTGCTCAGCTGTGATCATTTAATATATATATATATATATATATATATTCTTACTGTAGCACAATTTCATCTGCCTTCAACTCCCTGGCGACGGTTACCATGGAAGATCTGATTAAGCCCTTTTATCCCGGCATGACCGAAGCCCGTGCCACGCTGCTATCCAAAGGCCTTGGTGAGCAGTGGTTTAACTCTCCCACTCTGGAGAGGGCAGTATTCATAGATCTCAAACTGTATTTTAAATGGATTAAATAAAATACAATGGGTTACTTGCACAAACACTTCTGGTTTCATTCACCCTGGCTTCTGGTTTTCCAGTATGTTCACTACAGTTGTAACAGGTATTTTACAGCCAGTGTCTGCAAAAGGTCCCTTGACGTTCATGGAATATCTAAGAACACTCACATATTCCTTGCATAAAGCTCAAGTGGGTCCAATGCAGTTTGGTCAACTGTTCAAAATTTTCCAATTTTTTTCCAGAGTGAGTAATTCAATTCAGTTTTATTTGAATTGAATGGACATTGTCTCAAAGCAGCTTTACAGAAACATATAAACACAGGATACAGATTTTAAGTGTGTGAATTTATTCCTATTGCGTAAGCCGGTGGCGACAGTGGTGAGGAAAAACTCCCTAAGATGATATGAGGAAGAAACCTTGAGAGTGATTACCTCTTAAAAGCAGTAAGTGACCTCTGAGCTGTAGTCACTTCTTTTATCACAGATAAAATACCATCTCAGCTGTTTGACTCTGTTCCTTTGTAAAACACCCTCACAATTTTTATAGCAGAACGTAAAAACTTACTTATGAAATATGAAAATTTCAGGTTCGTATCTGGTCCCCCCACCAGAGTTTTTCAATATGAAAGCGAAATAAAAATAATAAATGTTAAAAAGCAATTTATCACCCCAATTAAAAAAAAAAAGAGAAGTCTCAAACATGAAATGTTCTGCATGTACACTATACTTATCTAGACTCAAACCCTTCCCGTTATAAACTGACTCTCAAAGTGGAACTGTGAGCAATCTACAGCATCACATTTGGATTTAAGTTCTAAGTCTAAGGAACACTAATGTGCAAAATGATTATGTATGTACCTTGTAATGCGCTCTAGAGATCAGGGTTTGTTCCAAGGAGCTAGGACCGTCCTGAGCTGAGAGATTGAGGTTTCTGTAAACAGCTGTATAATCAAACTTCTTGTGTGCCATGACACAAAGATAGCAGTCATAGTTAAACCAGGTAAAATAAAATAAAAAAAAATTATGGTGATTTTTGCAATGACAATACATGGAGGTAATCACACAAAAAAATGTGAAAAATTAAAATTGGTCAAGTAATTACAATTATTGGACCACTTGAGATGGAATGACCCAACCCGAACACCTGAACTAACATTAGCCCTGCAGTACTACAAAGTAGCTTGTGCTGTTGCTAACAGGGTGTCTTCAGTTGAAACTGGATATCACCCATGATATTAGTTTCTAGACAAGTTTGTTAAATTTGTGATCTGTCTATCTATCTATCTATCTATCTAAAACCCTGATGACTCGTATGCCATAAAGGTAAATATTGCTAGTGTGTGTTAATGTGTGGCTAATACCAAGTTAATAATACTACTTTAATAATAAATATAGCTGCAAGCAGCAGTTACAGGGCCAAGCACAACAGAGACAAAGTAAATAAATTTAATACCTTTCCTATTAACGGTTCTATAGGCTGCTATCGACTCTGAAGTGGAAGCAGAATAATAACACTAACAATTAAAACAATAATTAATAATAATTCTATTATTATTATAATAATTGGGTCATTTTTCATCTTGTGTGGTGTTATCCATTGGCTTTCACTTCCACACACTGGGCCATGGTGTAACTGTTCCATTCAAAGAGAAATGGCACTGTGCTTTTTTTGATGGTCTTCTCTGACCCCCTGTGGTTTTAATTATCTGATCTGGCATGAACTGTCTGCTTCAGACCTTCGTATGGGTGGAAATGGTGAAATGGTCATGATATAGGTTTTCTATCTGGGATCACTTAAAGCTGTTAAAGTTTGAAGACATTGTGCAGAGAGGGACACAGTATTGCTCATTGTATTCCTTCATTTAGCTTTTTAAATATTCTGCCTTAAATACCTTATGGGAGACATTCATTTTGCTCTTGTTACAAAGGAAAAAAATGTAAATGTGCTACCAGAAACTTGATAACCACACAACTTCAAAACAGAAATGCGTTTTAAGCCTGAGTGCAAGTATCTTGTTGTGATTCATTGTAGTTCATGTGCAATCTAGCAGCAGATATGTGGTTTATCAATATTAGTGGTGTAATATGTTTGTTAGTACACAAAATAACATTAGCATGATAAGGATTTTTTTTAAATCAAGGTTGTGAAGAATCTTTGCTCTGTTTGTCTCAGCTCTTGGATATGGATTGGTGTGTCTAGCTATGGCTTACATCGCTTCTCTAATGGGCTCTGTGTTACAGGTATGGACTAGTCTGTTTATTTATAATGGTTAGCATGCAAATACTGTAATACAGCAATAATCATATAATTTTATGTTATGGCACACATTTTTTTGACTATCCCTATTAGATGGTATTTTGGGCAGTTTTTGTACCTACTGAAACTTGAAGGCAGCATAAATAGCTCTCTCTATTTCCCTGAAATCATAGCTCTGTTCTCCTGGAACAAGAGTCCCATGAGAATTCGAAAACCATGGCAGAAAGTGACAGTCTGAATAAGTCCATTTACAAATAAAGTTAACTCTAGAATATTTAGTAGTAGAATAACACAATTCCCAGCATCACTTGCTTTATTTGCATGAATAGACTCTAACAGACAAATATTCATTTTTGGTCTGACCGTTGCTTTAATCAGCTTGCGCTTTATTAATTGTGCTTTGTTTTCTGGTTTACTGCCTTTTGTACAGAAAATTTCATTTTTATAACTCAAATGTTATATTATGAATTATACCACAGCATGGCCGAATACTCTAATCTGTTTGGTCAGAGAGTGTGGATTATTTCTGTGTAACAGTATGGCTCAGACAGTATTTCCAGCTGTATCATGAACAATAGGTTTATGTTAATGGACTTGTTGTAATACGTTATTGTTTCTGTGGTAACTGCTCGTACACAGGGACTTGTATGGTCGATGCTCCACATAATCTAACACTAATAATAAACAGATGTTTGTGTTAAACAATGTAAATGTATAATCATTGATGTGGTGATGTTTTTTTGTTAGGAGACGTATTGAATGAATGATCTCTCGCCTGTTAGCACTTTGTAACAGTTACAGTGCTTTGTGTTTGTTTTTTTGAGAGAGAGGCTGGTAAGGAAACACCTGTTTATCACTGCTATAATGTAAGTGAGAACATGAGCTAATTTGTCTCTTGGATGTTCCACAACGTTAAATCTAACTATAAGCCACTAAATGCACTACTTTCATACATTAATAAATTAAACATTGTAATCATTGGCAAATTGCTGTGGTATAAGCAGAATACCACACTCCAGACCATGCTGTTATACAAAAATAATGCACTCTGCTTGTGCATTGTACACCTAGCACCGCTCCACAACACCCCCTTCCCACCCAGCCACAAGTATGGTCTGGAGTGTGTTGTTCTTAACATTCTTGATTCAGTTCATCGCTAATGGTATAGTATGTTTTAATACAGTCTTGCAAAAATGGAAATAATGATAAAAGTTTAAGTGATAAAAATCATACAAGTGTGCAAAACCAACTCTGTCTATGTTCCTGCATACTTTTATTTGTCTAATTTCTTACTTTTATGTGATCCTTTCAGGCAGCACTCAGTATTTTTGGGATGATTGGTGGGCCTCTGCTTGGCTTATTCTGTCTAGGCATGTTCTTTCCCTGTGCCAACTCTGTTGTAAGTGCATTGCTGCTCTCTAACAGTAGAAACATTTGTCTCAAAGAAGCATTAATATAATTAAGCAGTATTGCACAGTCAAGAGTACTGTTGTACTGAATATCAGCATGACTGTAAGCGTAAGGCTGCATGTAATCAGCTATGCTGATATTCAGTACAACAGCATGATTGCAAGTGTGATGTTGCAACATTAATTTTATACAACAGTTTAATAAACAAGAAATTAATATGGAGTAACTGACACAATAAGGTCAAATTGGCCGGGCTGGATAGCTAAATGTACCAGTGTTATACCAAATATTAGCACTCTTTGAACACCGCTTGTCCAGTCACATTAGTGGACCAGAACTGTTGGATAAATAAAGTAGCAGAGCTCATTACAACATTTGTTTTATGATGGAAATGCAGAATCCAGGCATACAGTTTGTGTTCGTGTGCATTTCCAGGGAGCAGTGACTGGCTTGGTGGCAGGACTGATTATGGCTTTCTGGATCGGCATTGGCAGCTTTGTCTCCCGTATGAAAGCACCTGGAACACCCATCTTTAATGCCACGATCGTTCATGACACAGGCAACACAACTGCCATCATGGCTACTGTCATCACCTCTATTACAGCAAAACCCAGGTAAATCTGTTGAAGCTCACGGGTACAATGTTTCCTTAAGTCTTTTTGTTGTTTTGCTTAGTATGTGACTTTTATTTTTTTTAAATCTGTGTTTTAACTAGGGGTGTAATAATCATTAAATTGCACAGTGAATTTAAAGGTAGCAGACAATTGTTAAATTACACCTTGTTGTCCAGTAAAAAAACAAAAAAACAAAAACAAAGAGGCCCTTCAAATAAACTGAACTGAGAGAATTTTCCTATGAGTTGGAGAATTATAAAATAACCCAGTACTGTGTCTCCGTAGGCCCACTGGACTCCAGGCTCTCTATTCGTTGTCCTACATGTGGTACAGTGCTCACAACTCAACCACAGTTGTAGTGGTAGGACTGTTGGTCAGCCTTCTCACCGGTATGTGAAGCTGTTTACACTGTATGACAGGGTAAAATATAGGGTAACTGTCAGGATTTCATGTTGTTTTCCAACACCTATCAGAACTATAGTACTATCAGAACTATATACTTTATCCTATTCAGAAACCCAGCTCAAAAAACATGTATATATTTTTTTTAATAAACAGTGGCTCTGACTTTTTGCACTCGACTTTCTTTGCCTTTAATCTACACACACATAATGACAAAGTGAAAACTTGTTTTAGAATTTCTTATCTTTTGCAAATTTATTATAAATCAAAAACTGTAATCTCTCATTTAGCTGATTATTCAGACACTTGGCTAAGGCACAGTAGTATATGGTGGTTGCTTTGATTATCTTCAGATTTCTCGAGAACTTCACTAGAGTACACCTGTGGCAAATTCAATTGATTGAACATGATTTAGAAAGGCACACACCTGTGGGTATAATGTCCCACAATTCACAGTGCAAAAACTAAGCCATGAAGTCCAAGGAGCTCTCCTCATACCTTTTGTAGATCTGGACAAGGATATAAAACCCATTTCTAAAGTGTTGAATGTTCTCAGGAGCACACTGGGTTTAATCAGTGTGAAATAAAGAAGTTTGGAACCACTTTGACCAACCAGCCAAAGTCAGTAACCGGGCTAGAAGGAACATGACCAAGAATCCAATGGCCACCCTAATAGTGCTTCAGAAGTCCTCTGCAGAGATGGGGGAACCTGCTGGAAGGACAACCATCTCAGAAATACTCCATCAATCAGGCCTTTATAGTAGAGTGGCTAGACAGAAGCCAGTAAAAACTCCTGAGTAAAAGATATATGGCAGGCACTTAAAGGAGTCTCATGGTCTAATGCGACATACATTGCCCTCTCTGCACTGAACTCCAAGTGCTACTGTACATCTGGCAAAAACCTGGCACTGCTCATCAATTGGCACACCAGGTGTGAAAAGCATGTATAGACTCACCCAAGAAGAATCGAAGCTATAATTACTGCCAAACGTGCTTTCATAAAGTACTGAATAAAGGCTCTGAAAATGTATCTGAATAAGATGTTTTAGCTTTTTGTTTTTAATAAATTTGCGAGAATTTCTAAAAACATTTTTGACTTTGGCATTATGGTGTATAGATTAATGGCAAATGGGCAATGTAATCCTTTTGAAATGAAATCTATAGAACAATAAAGTGTGTATTTTCTGGAGCCACTGCTTTACACTTACTCTGGTGCATATGATCAGGACCCTGGAAGGAGAAGGATTTGACCCCGGGTACTGTTTACCCCGTGTTGGGAATGCTGCTTTTCTTTCTACCTGAGCGCTATAAAGAGAAGCTGTGCTGTGTTACTCCTCTGGACCACAAGGTAATATTACCAGTACAGTCCTTGCATGCAAACGTAAACAGATCGAAACTGATAGAAACGTTATCATACCAAAGGACAAGTCCACCCTGAAAGATTTGCATATTAATCTTTATAAGTAACATGTGATCTTCAGCCGTGTCCAAGATTTATTATCTAATGAAATTCTGAGTTTATTTTTTTTTTGTTTAAGATTTCTTTCAACATGTTGATCTGTTTTTACTTTGGTTATCCTACATTTCCCACAAAGCCATTAAATTACCTGCCGGCTTTAGCCCTTCTACACTCTGCTCAAACCGATCAACTTCCAAACTTTAACTCCCATACTTTCAACTGCTGCCAACACCATTATGCTTCTTATCTCGTAGATCACTAACTGGCCAAGCTGAGTCTCTCAGAACTGTCTTGTATGTCATAAAAGTGAACTCAAAGCTCCAGAATGCAATTCTATTTCTACATTGCGTTGTCATTAATATGACATTGAAAAGAAGCTCTTGCTCTTTTGTTTTTAAAAACTTACAGCAAAACTTGTTGAATGCTTTTCTCCTAATCATCACAGACCTGAATACCTGCCTACCTTTGTGCCTAAAAAATGTATTAAAATATATTTATTATTGATACTGCTGAAGATTTTCAACTGAAAATTGTCAGAAATGACAGTCGGTTGAAAGACAAAGTACGTGAAAAAAGCTTCATTAAGCCTTAAATGAAGTGTAAAATATAACATATTACAAATCACTTTAATGGTAATGATAATTAGAAAGTGATTAAAAACGCTGCCTGCTCTCTTGTGCAGGTTACCGCAGCCGCATTTAAACTTATATGTATTCTAGTAACCAGCAGTCAAGTGGCAGCCCCTGTGGTTACTGTAAAATGCTGTAAAGCGAACTACAATTTCTGCCTTGTGATTTGTGACTATATTGAAACTGTATTGTTTTTACACCCCAAACCAACACCTCTCGTCCCCCAACCCTGCATTGTTCCTCTTCAGGGCTGTATTTACTACTGTGACTGTGCTAGCAACGTGATCTCTGAGTATCAGGAACTTCTCACAGGAATAACGGCACCAACCAATATGTTCGCAACAGAATATGCACGAACACCAAACACATCACAAATATTTGAATATGAATGTTAAATGTGTTTCAGGGTGGATTTTTCCTTTAACATAGACATTATTGAAACTGTTTTTATCCAAAGTAACCTACAACTAAAACAGTATGCTATACAAGCATGTAGATGTTTGAACCATACAAATGACCAGAAACAATTGTGTGATAGTTACATGATAGTAAACATTAGTTATACGAAGTGCTTGTATACAGAAAGTGATGGAAAAATTACTGTATTTACTGACTGTCAAGTTCCCATTCATCTTGCATGTGCAGTCCGAGGCTCTGGACAGGCAGCCATATAAAAATGGAAAGAAAGAGAACGGCATTGTCCAAATTCAAGATGAAGACAAGAATGAACGGGAGGAGTCCAAAAACTCACAGGTTTCTTGCAAGCTGGTGAATGTTGAGCAGGAGACGGCTTTGTGATTTTCTCTAAATCCATTACATAACATGTTCAAGGCCATATTTATTGTATTATAAACCAAGAGGGGAAATGACTGATGATGTCAAAAAAGGTCCGTTTCTATAGATGTTCACTGTTCAGATCATACTTTTGCACAATCTGCTGTTATGTTATAATGATAAGGCAGTGTTGACAAATATAGCACTAAATTCATGAACGGAGATGTGTGAAATGTACAATTCAATTTCTATATACTGTACTGTGCAAAAGTCTTAAGCACATGCAAAGAAATGCTCTAGAGCAAAGATAACTTCAAAAATAATGAAATTAAATGTTTCTCTATTTTAAAAAAATACTATAAAGAGCAGGAAACAGTAATAAATGAAATGAAGGCAATGTTTGGTGTGATGACCCTTTGCTTAAAAAAAAAAATTAGTCTCTGGTAGAATTTGTACAGTTTTAAGAAATGAGGAATAAGGAAATGAGCTGTAAGTTTTTTTTGAGCATCTTGCAGAACCAGCCACAGTCCTTCTGGAGACTTTTGAGTGTCGCACTTGATTCGCACTTGATTAAGCAGCCGTCATTGTGTTTTTCTGTTTTTTTTTTTTTTTGTCTGAAAAGTGTCTCTTACCACTTAATATGCTGGTCTCTTTACTGACTAAAATGTTTTTGTACTGACCCGATAATGTTGAAGTCATAAAATAAAAATCTATAACAAAGTTTGTATTAAAAAATAGGGTGCCTAAGACGTTTGCACAGTACTGTACTTAAATGTGTCATGAGAATTGACCAATTAAGCAAACAGCCTCAGCAATTGTGCATTTAATAGAAAATGAAGACCTATGTCTAAGTGACTAGAAGCAAAAGAAAATGTACTTAGTCATAGGCTCAGCATTTGCACGTTGCATAGAAAACGACCTGTTTGCTTAATTGGTCAATAGAATAAAACCACATACTTGGAGCATTTTATTACCTGTTTTCAATACAGTTCGGTCAATTTTTCTACTTAACCAGGTTTGTTTGAAATATTTTCCCCTGAAAAAAATCAGTAGTTTGTGTCATTTATTATCTTATTATCCACCTAAATAACTGCACACTTCAGCTAAAGCTCCCTATTTCTGGTGTCTCCATGATGTATTGTACATGAAGCACAAAAGGCAACCTCTGAGTCTGGCCAATGACTGACAAATCCAGTTTTATGCTAAGTTACGTTCATCCAGCCTGTTAACATTGAACAGTAAGGCACTATTATTGGTGAATGTGATGTGTTTGTCTGGGGAACATAAATTTATCTGTACTGCTAAGTTTAGTTACCATTAGCCTTTTTACATTACCACCGAACCTCTTGGTGTCTGAGTTACTTGAGCAAACTTCAGGCTTAATAATCTTTAGTGGCTTAGTGGTTAGCACGTTTGCCTCACACCTCCGGGGTTCGAGTCCCGCCGGGGCCATGTGTGTGCGGAGTTTGCATGTTCTCCCCATGCTGTGGGGGTTTCCTCCGGGTACTCCGGTTTCCTCCCCCAGTCCAAAGACATGCATGGTAGGCTGATTGCCGTGTCTAAAGTGTCCGTAGTGTACGAATGGGTGTGAGAGTGTGTATGTGATTGTGCCCTGCGATGGACTGGCACCCTGTCCAGGGTGTACCCCGCCTTGTGCTCGATGCTTCCTGGGATAGGCTCCAGGTTCCCCGTGATCCTGAAAAGGAGTAAGCGGTAGAAGATGGATGGATGGATGGATGTCAGGGACTCCATAAAAGACCTATTGGAGATTGAGGATGCTGCTACAGGGGGACTTCTCCATTCATTGCTCCATTCAATTGTTCCTCATGTCCAAACATCATAATTTATTCTAAACATCTCGTGGAAATGTATTATGTTTGTACTGCGATAATGTTTTTTAGTGTTTGGAAAAGTTTTGTTGGCAGTGGGAATGCTCTGATTATAAACTTTTCCAGCCACCATAATTGTCTTATGGTTTATGAGATGTTAAAAATTACTATATTACCAAACACTTTTTGCAGATTGATCACTACTTACAATAAATATAAAACATCTACACACCCCTGTTAAAATGGCAGGTTTTTGCGACGTAAAAAACAAAGATAAATCATCTTTTCTCACCAATAATGTGAAATTGCAAGGTATACACAAAGTGAAAAACAATCAACTTTTTTAGCGGGGGGAAAAAAAAAAAAAAAACTTAGTTGCATAAGTGTGTGCACCCCTAAACTAATACTTTGTTGAAGCAGATTTTGATTTTATTACACCTCTGTCTTTTTGGGTAAGAGTTTATCAGCATGGCACATCTTGACTTGGCAATATTTCCCGACTCTTTCTTATAAAATCTTTCTAGATCTATCAAATTGTGAGGACATCTCCTGTGCACTGCCCGCTGAAAGGTGAAATTCCTTTTCATCTTCAGCTTACTAAGGTTTTGCAATAAATTTAACTGGTATTTGTAACTATTCATGATTCCCTCCACCTTGATAAAAACCCCAGTTCTAGCTAAAGAAAAGCAGCCCTAAAGCATGATATTGCAACCACCATGCTTCACCATGGGTATGGTGTTCATTTGGTGGTGTGGGTGTTTGTTTGTTTGTTTGTTTTTTTGTGTACCAGACGTGCCTTTTGGAATTATTATACCTTTTTGGAGTTGGTCTCATCAAACCATAAAACATTTTCCCACATGGTTTGGGGTAATTTGGTTGAGCTTGGATGGGTTTTTTTTTTTAGCCACCCTACCCAATATCCCAGACAGTAATCAGTACTTGTCCAATATTCCTGCAGCTCCTTTAATGTTGCCGTAGGTCTCTTGGCAGCCTCCCTGGTAAGTTTTTGTCTTGTCCTTTTGTAAATTTTGGAAAAATGTACAAAACAAATGACAAAAGCCACCACCATTTTCTCCACGGTGGTGCTTCTAACAGTGTTCCATGGTACATCTGATGTTTTGGATATTTGTTATACCCCTCTCCTGATTGATTCCTTTTGACAGTGAGACCCTGTACAGGCTTTTTCAGTTCTTTGTGGACCATGACTTCAGCAGTCAGATGAAACCAAGATGTGAAGAAAATCCTACAGAAACAGCTGATCTTTATTTTGGGTTAATTGGAATAATTTCATTGATAACAGCTGTATGATGATTACTTTTGAACGTGAGCGTGAATGTGATTGGGTCATTCTGAACACAGCAATATCCACAATTATAAAAGGGTGTGCACACTTATGCAACCAGTTTATTGTAACTTTTTTTTTTTTTAATCCTTTAAAATGTTTTTGTTTTTCGTAAAATTTTTAGGTTATAATTTCACATTGAGGCTGGAAAAAGTTCTGACATGATTTATCTTGTCAATTTTTTTGATTAAACCATTTTAAGAGGGGTGTGTAGGCTTTTTATATCCACTGTAGGTTAGTTCAATTAGGGTTTTTATGGAGCTCTCATTTGGTGAACAGAATTACAGGATTGCTACTGAGAAGGATATTTGCAGTGCTGCCATCACGTTGGATAAAATGTGATGCCATATACTGCCTTTCAGATGGAAAGCACAGGCTGTGACCGTTTATGTGGCTTTGTCTGTGTTGAATATTGTGATCTATGGTAGAACTTATTATGCTTAGTTATTTATTTATTTTTTAAAATTCTTCATCAAAATACTTGAAAGGATTTCCATGTGGTCAGCAACATGAGCATCTTATACTGGAAGAGTCCACCCATCTGTGTCCTCAAAGAGAATCTAAATATGTGATGGAGGTTTTCCATAACATACTGTGGGTCAATGAGGAAGCATTTTTTTTTTTTTAAATCTTTGATAAACACATGGTGTGTGTTAAAATATTTAAATACAGGCATCCCGTACATTGAATACTTAAACCTGGCCGGTTTTTGATCTAGTTTTCAGTATAATTTTTTTTTGCATTTTGTCATCAGTGACTTGTTTTAGCAGCCAAAATCATAGCACACTTAATTTTGTGCACCTTGGTTTTTAAATCCTTCATATTTTCTCCAACATAAGTCCTGAAAGCCATCCCATGTGACATTTTATGTCAAGCTTCTTGTGATTCTGTGAAGGCTTAGTGTTTCTGTGAGTATGAGATTTGTTTCCCACTGTGAAGCAGCATTTGTGATGTATCTTGTTTTTCTCATGCCTTTTAGATTTATTTGTAGTGTTTACAAAATGGACCTTGAATTCGTTTATTTCCAAAGATATATAGATAAGATGTTTGCTGGACATTATTTTTTGTCTCTGCCTGCATATCGCTGCAAGTGGTATGTTGTTGCGATTAGACACATTTTGGTCATTCTGAAATCCCTGATGACATTCAAGGACCTAGTAAATATTTATTTACTTTCAGAAATTAGTATTGATGGACATGAAGAGTGCTTGCATTGCCTAAAGCAGTGTTTCCCAATTCTTGTTCTAGGGCATTATCGATTATCCTACAGTATCTGCACAATGGTGCATTCAGTCTGTTACTACAAAAAACATGATTTAAATGGATACTTGCTGTTGTTTTTTCTTGGGATCAGAACTTTAAGAACCCTCTTAACTGCACTGAAATAAATTGGGTTTAGTTTAGACTGTAGTGTCACTGCCAGAGAGTCATCTTGCCAGCTTCTAGCATGTAACACTGACATGAAGTTATTTGTCCTGTTGTCTTCTGACGGGTAGAAGTGAATTAACTTTTCATAAACGTTTGTAGTCCTAGAAGCTGCATGCTGTCTGTCCATCATATAATTCATACCTGACATTACTTGAAAAGTGTGTACTAATGCTTTCTTTCAGCATCTCACTTTCACGGTCACGTTATTACTAATATTTTCCCCTGTAACAAATGCACATTATTGTATGAGGTCAAACTTAATTTTATTCTCACAAAAAATTTTTTACAACTATATTTCAATAATTGTTTTTAGAAGATTAAATCTTACCCTTAATTAGCTAAATCTTTACATTGCAAGGTGTAAGGTATTTTTTTTTTTTTTTTTAATTTATGTATCGCCTGTTAAGTCCAGAAAGCACTGTGATGGTCACTGCTCCCTCAATGCTTTAATTTTCTGTAAGTTTTGATTTATTTATTTGTTTTTTTAAAAAACACTTTTTATTTTACTGTATGTAGTAAGAAAGCATAACACTCAAGTTATTACAATCCAGATGCATATTATTTGTATAATATTATGAAAATATTTTTTATAGATATTTTCATTTACAGGTGGTTTCCCATTTTATAGTCATTGTGTGCATTCCAAAAAAAACACTCATAATATTTATATATATTTATTTGTGTGTGTGTGTATGAATATGCAATGGAGTCAGACCAGCTTCATTGCGTTTGGCTGTGCCTTCACTCTCTTTCTTTGATTGGTTGTTGAAGTTTCAGAGAACCTTCAGGAAGCACTCTGAAGAGGCATGTGTTATTCGATAGGGAACAATGATAGCGATGACACTTTACACACTTACTTGAGCAATGATAGCGATGACACTTTACACACTTACTTGAGCAATGATAGCGATGAAATATACTTTGTGCTCTTGGAAGCCAATCAAAACAATAAGATAATGAAGAATATTGTATACTTTAAAAAAATAAATAAATGAAATGTCTACTTGGAATTTGTACTGTTTATTTCTATTCAGCTTCTTCACCCTTTGACCTATAATCATTTGTTCTATTATTTTTTTTTTTTTTTAAATTGTGAAATAAAGATGAATATGAACATAGTACAAGTATGACTGTCATTCTATAACAAGAGAGATGCACGCTTAGGATATATGGGACAGAATATTACTGCTGCTGTTTTGTATGGGCTGGTTTTATATATTTGTCCTAAGTAAAGATGTCCATTAGTCCTTTTTGATTAAGAAAGTTATTGTTAATGGTACCAGTCACTTGTTTATGGTACCAGTCACTTCACAAGGACCAGCTAAAAGGCCCAATCCAAACTTTTTGTAGACACCAAAACTCACATTTGAAAGTGTAGAACATTCAGAATTCATACATAGTAAGCTAAAAAAAACCCGGATCAGGCAGGTCTGGAGAGCAGAAAGGATCAGGATCTCTCGTAAAAAAGTCTACAAAAAAATTTAATTTAACTTAATTCAACTTAACCAACAATTTAACTTAATTTAATTTCAGCTGATATATTTTACAGGCAAGGGGTGGTCCTACCCAATACTGATTTAATTTTATTTTGTCTTTAAAAAAAAATTCATTTCACTACTCTGAAAGCACCTTCACTTCACTGTATCGGCTACATTGACACTTCTCATTCTGCACTGTGCTTAGTAGAAATAAATTTACTGTCTAGATTAGTAGCAATTAAAGGGGAAAAAAGTGATTGTTAACAAAAGTGTTCCTTCATTTTGTCCCCTCCATAATCTTGACAAATTTCTGGATATCTTGGGCCAATAACTCTAATTCTTCCATGGCAGCAAAATGACCACCTCCGGGCATCAGAGTGTAGCTCACAAGCTTTTGGTACTTCTGCCTGGCCCACAGTTCTGGAGTGTGCACCAGCTCATTGGGGAAAACAGCCAAACCTGATGGAACAACAATTGGGATTCTAAAGATAATATAGCACAATTTACACAGCAAAATCACCAGTGTTGATTTAACATTGGACTCAAATAAACACTCTGGGTGTTAATTCAACACTAAGGATTTTACTGTGTCGCAAAGAAAAACAAGCATTTAGGAATAGTGTGGGAACAAAAATTAAAATAGCACAGTAATTCATATAGAATCATCTCTTCGCGTACTTGGAATGTGGCTGAGTAAGACCTTTGCCAAAGTTCTCCTTGTATAAACGCATGGAGGGGATGATTGAACTGGTAGTCCAGTAGATCATCACATTAGTCAGCAGTTCATCCAGAGAAAACTTCCTGTAACGGAATTAAAAAGTGATAATATACAATGGATTTAAAAAGTCTACACACCTGTTAAAATGGCAGGTGTTTGTGTTGAAAAAAATTAAACCAAGATAAATCTTAAAAGGAAAAGCTTTTTTCCACCCTCAATGTGAAATTACAACATATTAAATTTAAGTGAAAAACAATCAAATATTTTAGGGAAAAGTAAAAACATTACAATAAACTGGCTACATTAGTGTGCACACCCTTTTATAACTGGGGACGTGGCTGTGTTCAGAATGAAGCAATCACATTCAGTCTCATGTTCAAAAGCAATTATCATACAGCTGTCTTCACTTAATTTATTCTAATTAACCCCAAAGATCAGCTGTTTCTGTAAGATTTTCTTCACATCTCTTTAGTTTCATCTGACTGCTGAAGCCATGGTCAACAAAGAGCTTACAAAGAATGCATCTCACTTGTTGAAAGGTACTGATTAGGAGAGGGGTAGGAAAGAATTTCCAAAACATTAAATTTACCATGGAACACTGTGAAGGCCGCTATCAACAAGTGGAGAAAATGGAGCAACACAGTGACATCAAGAACAGGATGTCTCTCCAAAACGTATAAAAGGACAAGACACTCACCAAAAACTCACCAAAGAGGCTTCCAAGAGGGAACGTAGGCCTTCAGGAGAGAGTTGAGGTAGGAGGGTGCTGTTCCTGACAAGGTCTTGTAGGTGAGCATCAAGGCCTTGAACCTGATGCGGGCAGCTACAGGAAGCCAGTGGAGGGAGATGAAGAGGGGTGTGTCATGGGTTCTCTTGGACTGGTTGAAGACGAGGCGCTCTGCAGCATTCTGAATCATCTCAAGGGGTTTGATGGAGCTGGCTGGGAGGCCTGAAAGCAGTGAGTTGCAGTAGTCCAGTTTAGAGATAACAAGAGCCTGGACTAGAATCTGTGTAGCCTGTTTGGTGATGTAGGGTCGGATTTTCTTGATGTTGTAAAGGATGAACCTACAGGACCTTGCAGTTGCTGAGATATGGTCTGTAAAGGTCAAGCCGTCATCAAGAATCACCCCAAGGTTCCTGGCCGTCCTGGTTGGCATGAGTGTGAGTGAGCCGAGCTGTACAGTGAGGTTGTGGTTGATTGAGGGACAGGCTGGGATCACGAGAAGCTCAGATTTTGCCAGGTTAAGTTTAAGATGGTTTTCCTTCATCCAGACCGAGATGTCCGAAAGGCAAGCAGAGATGCGTGCAGAGACGGATGGATCGTCAGGCTGGAAGGACAAATGGAGCTGGGTGTCATCAGCATAGCAATGATATGAGAAGCCATGAGACTCAATCACCTGCCCTAGAGATGTAGTGTAGATAGAAAAGAGGAGTGGACCCAGAACTGACCCCTGTGGAACGCCAGTTGTGAGTTGCTGAGTTTCAGAAATACCTCCCCTCCATGATACCTTGAAGGATCTGTCAGAAAGATAGGATTCCACCCAGCGCAGAATTGTTCCAGTGATGCCCAGATTGGAGAGAGTTGACAGGAGGATCTGATGGTTCACAGTGTCGAAAGCAGCAGAGAGGTCAAGTAGGATGAGGACAGATGACTAGCTAGTCGTAAGGCGTAAGATGTATCCTGTCTCCTTCACTGTATTAACAACTAATTTCTTCACAAAGGGAAAAATTTGCTTTACATCATGATGAGTGACGTTTCTTGTAGCCATGCGGCTGTCTTAAGTCCTTGATGGACAACCAGACCCTATCGCTGGGCTGGTACCGTGGATGCTCGCTGCGGCGGCAGTCAGCCTTGCGCTTGCAAGTGTGTGCCATCTGTACCAGGCGCCGGTGTGTGCTGGCCCAAACCTGTTCGCTCCTCTGGAACCACTGATCAACTGCTGGTGATTCTGTGGGGTTTGCATTCCAGGGGAACAGTGGGGGCTGGTATTTTAGCACACATTGGAACAGTGTGAGTCCTGTGGCTGAGTGACGCAGCAAATTCTGTGCATCTGTGCAGGGGAGGAATCTGCTCCAGTTCTTGGGGCTTGAGGCACAAAATGTTCTAAGGAACCGGCTTATCTCTTGGTTCACTCGTTCCACTTGGCCATTGGCTTGTGAGATTGTGAGATTGGCTTGGCCAGATGTGAGGTTGACAGTGATCCCCAACTTCTCCATGAAACTGGACCATACCCTGGATGTGAATTGAGGTCCCCGATCACTGACTACTTCCCCCAGGATGCCGAAGTACCTGAACACCCTCTCCATATTAGGCCATATTAGGCCACCAGTACTTTGCCCGCAACAGATGGTAGGTGCGGTGTGCACCTGGGTGACCCGTGGCAACTGCCGTGTGGGCCCAGACAATGACTTCCTGTCGGTGCTGCTCAGGTACAAATTGTCTTCCCAAGGGGCATGTTGCTGGAACCTGTGATTGGGGAAAGTTTGTGAAGGTTTGATCTAGCTCCCATTCCAGGACACTGATGATACGGGGAGGGGGGCGGGGGGGGGGAATGATGAACTCCTCATGGTTCCTCCTAACCTCAGTGCTGTCCAGACAAGACAGGGCATCAGCTTTAGTGCTCTTGGACCTGGGTCTGTACGACAGGGTGAATTGGAACCTTGCGAAGAATAGTGACCAGCGGGCTTGACGAGGTGATAACCGTTTGGCGGTACGTAGGTACTCTAGGTTCTTGTGATCGGTGAATATGATGAAAGGGGTGTGTTGCCCCCTCCAGCCAGTGTCACCATTCCTCCAGGGCTAGCTTTAAGGCCAAGTGTTCTCTATTGCCCACGTCATAGTTTTGTTCTGCTGGTGATAGTTTTCGGGAATAGAAGGCCACAGGATGGAGTTTGGCCTCTCCCTGAAACGTTGAGAGGATAGATCCTACCCCATTCTCAGACGTGTCGACCTCCACAACGACTGGCCGGGACGGGTCTGGGTGTTTGTTGATGGGGGCAGTTGTGAAGGCCTTCTTGAGTTGCTCTAGTGCTGCTTGGGCAGCTGGATTCCAGGGCAGGCGTTTGGGCTTTCCTCTCAGCAAGGACATCAATGGTTGTGCTATGGAGTTGAAGTCTCTGATGAACAGCCTGTAGAAGTTTGCAAAACCCAGGAATCTCTGTAGCTCCTTCACGGTTACTGGCGTGGGCCATTCTACCATTGCTTGCACTTTACCTTGGTCCATGGTAACCCCCTCAGGGCTGATGATGTACCCCAGAGATGAAATGGTGTCCTTATGGAACTCATATTTTTTGGCTTTGACATAAAGCTGGTGCTGGAGTAGTCTTTGTAGGACCTTCCGGACATGGTGGACATGCTCCTCCTGGGAACTGGAATAGATCAAGATGTCGTTGATGTACATGATCACGGTACGTCCCAGCATGTCCCTTAGGACGTTGTTTATTAGGCACTGAAAGACTGAGGGGGCGCTAGAGAACCCATATGGCATTACCAGGTATTCATAGTGGCCTGAGGTGGTACTGAACCCCGTCTTCCACCCATCTCCCTCTCTGATCCGGACCAGGTTGTATGCACTGCGGAGGTCCAGTTTAGTGAAGATCATGGCAGCACGGAGTTGTTCTAGGGCGACCGTTACTAACGGGAGAGGGTAGCGATACTTGATACAACACTGATTAAGACCCCTGTAGTCGATGCATGGCCTGAGTCCTCCTCCCTTCTTGTCCACAAAGAAAAATTCTGCGGAGGCGGGGGACATAGAAGGTCTTATGTAACCCTGCTGCAGTGCCTCCTGAATGTACTCCTCCATAGCTCTCTGCTCAGTCTGTGACAATGGATACACCCTTCCTCAGGGTGGCGTAGTTCCTGGAAGCAGAACTATGGCACAGTCGTAGGGCCGATGAGGTGGTAATCCACTAGCCCTTTCCTTGCTAAATGCCTCGCTGAGGTCCTGGTATTCGGGTGGAATGTGGACTGTAGCGGTTTTATCCGGGCTCTTGATGGAGGTGGTCGCTAGTGTGATCACTGGTGTCTGTAGGCAATGTGTTATGCAGTGGGTGGACCAGTGCGTGATCTCTCCTGTGTTCCCCTCCTGAGTCAATCAGCGCTTCTAAAGTACAAGACAGTCCTGAGTATTCCACTATGACAGATAGCAAAAATGCAGATTGAGATACGATCTGGTTTGAAGGACCCAAACTCACCCCTGGCTGATGTGGTTTGGCCGTTCTGCTATCCCCTAGGTCGCGGTGCTGCTTGAGAGGGCATTTTCTGATGAGGTGCCTCTCCTCACCGCAGTAGAAGCAACGAAACTTGTGACGCCGTCTCTCTCTCTCCTCCGCATTGACCCACACACGCCCCAGCTGCATGGGTTCAGCGGGGAGACCTTGCACCGCAACAGCAGCCTCGCTGCGTACTGGGCGGAGGCTCTGTAGCAGGCGATCTAGGCGAATAGCCAGGTTAATGAGTGAATCGAGGGTGAGTTGGTCATCGCACCAGGCCAACTCTGTCACTATATCCGGATTCAATCCCTGGCGAAACATAGTCTTAAGAGAGGGTTGGTTCCATCCACTCCTGGCAGCGACAGTGCGAAATTCTAAGGCATAATCCACAACGCAGCGTGCACCTTGCTTTAGGGTAAGCAGTTCCTCCCTTGTCTCCTCGTTATCTGGTGAGTGATCAAAGACCACCCAAAAGCGATCAGCTGTTCCAGGAAGGTGATGGTGCTGCTTCCCTGCTCCCATTCAGCCTTGGCCCAGCGTAAAGCTCTCCCGGTCAACAGCTCCATGAAGTGGGTAATTCTCCGACTCTCCGGCATCCCTGGGTAGCTCGAGAAAAACAGGGAGCACTGGAGGAGAAAACCCTGACAGCGTGCCACATCCCTGGCATATTTCTCCAGCGCCGGTATAGGAAGAAACTGCGCAGGCATCGGTGTAGCGACCGGCGCGTTTTGAACTAGCCTAGCCACCTGTGCAGTCAGGTTGGCTAGCTGCTGGTTCTGGTCGCCAATCATTCTACAATGGCCTTCAATAGCTTGACGCCACAGCGGATCACCCGCTGCTTCCATAGGAAGGCGAAGTAATCTGTCACGTACCGTGGGTGGAGACGGAAGCGGATGTAGGTGACAGAATCAGGCAGAATAATCCAAGGGGAAAAGACAAAGTTCGTGGTTGACAAACAGGCGAGGGTCAGGCGATCAGACAAACAAACAAAAGGGGGCTAGGCAGAAATCGAGGTCGGGGACGGAAACACTGGTCAAAGGTAATTTAGTAGACGCACGAGAAAAGGGCTTAGAGAATGGCTGAGAAACAAGTCAACAGAACATTACTTCGCAAAGTCTCTACGTTTCCAAAGTCTCTCTTATGCTGTGGTGTGAGTGTGTTTAAATGGGATGCAGGTGTGTGTGATTAGAACTCTGGAGAAGGCGAGCGCATACGTGTGTGGGAAGCGTAGTCCTCAGCGGCCATGTTTGTAGTTAGCGGTGCCTCCTGGGAAACCGAGTCATGGCTGGGCTGAGATATGACACTTTGGGTATGCTTTTCATCCTTAGAATCTAGACCTCAATTCAATTTTATTTGTATAGCGCTTTTTACAATGGACATTGTCTCAAAGCAGCTTTACAGAAAAATATAAACATACATAAAAATACAGATTTTAAATGTGTGAATTTATCCCAAGTAAGCCGGTGGCGAGGAAAAACTCCCCAAGATGTTAAGAGGAAGAAACCTTGAGAGGAACCAGACTCAGAAGGGAACCCATCCTCATCTGGGTAACAATGGACACTGTGAAAGTAAAGGAAAGTTCATTATGGTTTCATATGAAGTCTGTTTGGCCTTAGAAGCAACCGTAGTCCCAGCAATCTGGAATTGGAGTAGATGAGAGCTCCAGCCAGAGGTAGGGAATCCGAACGGATCATGCAGGTCCAGAGAGCAGAAAGGAAAATCATGTGTTGCTCGACAGAAGGAGAGAGGAAGAGAAGAGATTGTTAGGACTGTGCTTTGCATAACAGAAAGTCTACTCATGGTAGGCTTGAGTAAACAAATACGTTTTAAGCCTAGACTTAAACACTGAGACTGTGTCCGAGTCCTGAACACTAATTGGAAGGCTATTTCATAACTGTGGGGCTCCATAAGAGAAAGCTCTTCTCCCTGCTGTAGCCTTCGCTATTCAAGGTACCGTCAAATAGCCTGCACCTTTTGATCTAAGTAGGCGTGGCGGTTCATAGAAAACCAAAAGTTCACGTAGATACTGTGGCGTGAGACCGTTTAGTGCTTTATAAGTTAATAATAGTATTTTATAATTAATGCATGATTTCACTGGGAGCCAATGCAGTGTTTATAAGATCGGGGTGATGTGGTCATATCTTCTGGTTCTAGTTAGGACTCTAGCAGCTGCATTCTGGACTAACTGGAGTTTAGCTGGACCTCAAGCATGAGTAACCTGTGAACAGATATTATGTCCTGTTTTTTACAGTAAAATCAGACACAGGAGATGTTACTTGTGATAGCTCAGCAGGCTGTTCTCTGTCTGAGGAGCAGAAGCATCGAGCAGCCCTACTAGCACTCACATAAGTGAACACTCTAATCAAGCAATTGCACCCTTGAAAATACTACTCAAATCCATTGCAAAAATACATTCAAATCGCTCCTTTTATACAGGCCAATACACAAAACAACTTCACAATTGTGACAGTACATTTGTAGGCATCACATTTGTTTATGCTCCCGCTGGAACATCCAGACAGTAAGCCATTACAATAATCTAGTCTAGAGGTGATGAAAGCATGAACTACATCTGCATCATGTAGTGACGATATATTTCTTATTTTACAAATATTTCTTAGATGAAAGAAGGCTATCCTAGTAATATTATCTACATGAGCATCAAATGATAGACTGGAGTCAATAATCACTCCAAGGTCTTTTACTGCTGCACATCATGAAACAGAAAGTCCATCCAGAATTACTATGAGATCAGAAAGCTTACTTCTAGCTACACGTGGTCCTAGTACAAGCACTTCTGTCTTATCAGAATTAAGTAAGAGGAAGTTAATAAGCATCCACCATCTAATGTCCTTTACACATTCCTCAACTTTATTAAGTTGCTGTCTGTCGCCTGGCTTTGCTGAAACATACAACTGTGTATCATCAGCATAACAGTGGAAGCTAATGCCATGTTTACAAATAATTTGACCTAGAGATAGCATATATAAAGTAAAAAGAAGTGGGCCTAAAATAGAACCAAATTTAACCTCGGTATGCGTGGAGAAGTCACCATTTACATCTATTAACTGATAATGATCAGTCAAATAAGACCTGTGCCAGGAGAGGACCGTTCCCTTAATGCCAACAACATTTTCTAATCCATCAAGGAGAATAGTATGATCTATAGTATCAAAAGCTGCACTAAGGTCAAGTAACATAAGCAACAAGACACAACCCTGATCAGAGGCCAGTAGTAGGTCATTTACTACTTTAACCAACGCTGTCTCTGTGCTATGATGAGGTCTAAATCCTGACTGATACATTTCATGAATGTTATTCCTATGTAAGTGCAAGCATAGATGCTGTGCACCAACCTTTTCTAATATCTTGGAGATAAAGGGGAGATTTGATATTGGTCTATAGCTGGACAGTTGAGAGGGGTCAAGGTCAGGTTTTTTAATCGGGGTATAATAACTGCTAGTTTAAATGATTTTGGTACATAGCCAGTGCTAAGTGAAGAATTGATTATATTTAGAAGTGGCTCAATTACTCCAGGAAAAATCTGTTTAAAAGAAACATGTAGGTACAGGATCAAGTATATAAGTTGATGATTTTGCTGAAGAGAATAATGAAGCTAGTTCAGTCTCTCTAAGGGGAGTAAAACATCCTAATCATTTATCAGATATTGCTATATTATCATCTACAGGGTTAGTTATAAAACTGTCTGGTTTTAAATTAATAGCCTGAATTTCACATCTAATATTTTCAACTTTACCAATGAAAAAATTCATGAAATCTTCGCTGCTATGTAATGATTGTGTGTTTCATTTTGCAGTGGTTTTATTCTTGGTTAGTTTTGCTACCATGTTGAATAAAAATCTCAAATTGTTTTTGTTATCTCCTACTACAGTGGAGAGATAGACTTTTCTAGCATCACTAAGAGATTTTCTATAGTTCAGGAGGCTCTCCTTCCATGCCAAATACTACCAATTTGGTTTGACGCCATTTACGTTCTAATTGTAGAGTGGTCTGTTTTAAGGTGTGTGTGATTGTTATTTTTTTGTAGCTTTTTCTCTCTAATTATTTTTCTTTTGAGTGGAGCCACTCTATCTAGCGTGTAGTGGAGTGTTGACTCTAAGCAGCCTGATCAAGTTCTATGGGATCAGACAGTGATTCAAATCTAACTGATGTCTCTGGGAGGTTATTGATGAAGCTTGGTGCAGCAGCTGACATGAAAGTATGTTTTACACGGTAGCGATGCGAGGTGCAAATATTATGATCAATACTTATTATGAACGAGATAAGATAATAGTCTGAGACAACTTCAGACTGTTGAAAAATTACAATATTTTCTATATTTAATTTGTATGTTAGTATCAGGTCAAGAGTGTGACCACCATTATGAATAGCTCCTATTACATTCTGATTAACCCCTACTGAATCTAAGATGGATATCACGTTGTTCTACACTTCTTGTCAAAATTTAAGAAATATCGGAGGTTGGGAGGAACTTCAGGACTGGCCCCAAACTCAAGGCCAAAGCAAAACAGGATAAAGGTGAATATACTACAGTGGCCAAGTCAAAGCCCAGATCTGAATCTCATTGAGAATCTAGGCACTATTTGAAAATTGCAGTAAAAAACAAAAAAACAACAACATCCAAACAACCTGAAGAACCTGGAGCAAATTTACCAGGAAGAAAGGATGGCAATCACCCCTAAAAAATGTGCAGAGTTGTTGGGAAATTCACTGACCGCAACAAACTTACAGCTGTTATTGCAGCAAAAGCTGGTTCTACCAAGTAACAGTCAGAAGGGGGTATATACTTACTCAAGTAGCAAGTTTCTTTTTTAAAACTCTGCTGAGAAATGTTGACTTTGAAAATATAATTTAAGAGCATTTTGGTTTGCAAGAAAATACTGTCTGGAACAATCTGTGTAAGTGTCATTTGTAATCCAGACGAATCTGATGACTTGAGGGGGTTTCAATACTTCTGCAATTCACTGTATATGGTTACAATTATGTATTTTATTGTCACCTTAAAAGGTTGCATTTAATAATACATTTGCAGAACATCAATACTTTCCAGAAATGGCCTTGCCATTTTCTAGCTAGAACCCAACCATCAAACCCATACATGTTGTTGAACATCTCATTCCAGATTTATTCCCCTTTGCTTTTATAATAAGCTCCACTCTTCTGGGAAGGATTTCCACTAGATTTTGGAGCGTGGCTATGGGGATTTGTATTCATTCAGCCACAAGAGCATTACTGAGGTCAGGCACTGGTGTTGGGCAAGGAAATCTGGGGTGCAGTCGGTGTTCCAGTTCATCCCAAAGGGGGTCAGTGGGGTTGAGGTCAGGGTTCTGTGCTGGAACAGGTTTCTTAGTTCCAAAGAAGGGAAACTGTAATGCTAAAAAGTCATTCTATAGTGTGCTTCCAACTTTGTGGCAAAAGTTTGGAGAAAGCGTGTGATGGCCAAGTGTCCACAAATGTTTGGCCACATAATATATATACACACCTTCTATTTTGGTTTTAAAATGGGGATATTGATTCAGTTTGTCCACTTGTCTCCTCCAGTCAAAGTCATTCCTCCAGTATGAAACAACCTTCTTCAGGTAACTGCAGTTGAAGCCATAGTGAAACTGGCTGTTTTCTAAAGAAGGGACAGGCCGTGTCTGATCAATACGATGATGCAGGTCCTAGAGATGACAGACCAAAGAATAATTATATAACTTATATAAAAACAATTCAAGGACATAGTCTTGTGAAAAAATAAGTACACTCCATGGAAATTGTTGGCTTTTTTTCTGACATATTTGGACAAGCAAACATTTGATTATCTTTGAAACAGTGCCTATTAATAAAGTTGATATACTTGAACAAAACCACAACCAAATTATCTTTTTTAGTAATTTATTCAACAGAAATATCAACAAATGTGATATTCTTCTGTGGAAAAAATAAGTACACCCTTGGCCTCAGAAACTAGTATTGGCCCCTTTAGCAGTAATAACGTCTTGTAGGCATTTTGCATAATTGTCCACCAGGCTTGCTGGAATTTTTGACCATTCTATCATGCAATTATCTTTGAGTTGCAAGATGTTTGAGGGTTTTCTAGCATGTACTGTCCGTTTGAAATCCCCCACAACATTTCAATGGGATTCAAATCCAGGCTTTGACTTCGCCATTTTATAATCCTCCATTTCTTCTTCTTCAAGCCATACCTTGATGGATTTGCTAATGTGCTTAGGATCATTATCCTGTTGAAAGGTCCACTTTCAGTTCAACAGTTCAACTTTTGGACAGAGTCTTTGATGTGATGCAGAATTCATAGTTGAATCAATTAATGCAAGCTGTCCAGTCCCTGAGGCAGTGAAGCAACCCCAAACCATTACATTCCACCACCGTGCTTCACAGTTGGTATGAGGTGCTTCTCCTGAAAAGCTGTTTTTGGTTTCTGCACCAAACATGTCTGCTGTTACTGTGGCCAAACAACTCTACCTTTGATTCATCTGTCCAGAACACATTATTCCAAAAGGCCTGGTCTTTGCCTATATGCTCATTGGCAAACTGTAGTCTTGCAAAGGCTTTTTCCTGACATGACTCATATGCAATCTCTTTCTGATTGTAGAAACATGCACTTTGACACCAACAGTTGCATAATTTACTAGCAGATCCTGTGATGAAATTTTGGGGTTCTTAGAGACTTCTGTTTGAATCAGGCGGGTCTGCTTTTGGGCTGAATTTGCTGGGATGGCCAATTGTAGATGATTTTCCTTACAGTGGAATGATGCATTTGGAGATCTTTTTAAATCCCTTGCCAGACTCATAGGCACCCACAACCTTTTTTCTGAAGGCCTTACAGCAGTGGTTTTCAAAGTGGCAGCTGCGGCCCCCTTGGGGGCCGCCAGGGGGCGCCCGGGGGGCCTTAACAATTTGGTGTGAAAAATAAATAAATACATGATTTTTTCTTTCTCACTCTCAGACAACCACACACACACACAATCAATTCCAATTGTCATGTAATGTAAAGATGTAAGATGTAATTATTAATAAAAAAAAGGGGGATATATTCCGAAGTCTGTATTTTTAATGTGTTTTAAAGGTATCTTGCAAAAGGGGGGCCTCGGTCAAATGTTAATGCCATTTGGGGGGCCTTGCCCTGGAAAAGTTTGGGAACCACTGCCTTACAGAACTCTTTAGATCTTTGCATGATGACACCACACACTCCAATAGCAACAGGATGTAGAAAAATTAGTTCATGCTTTCATCACCTCTAGGCTGGATTATTGTAATGCCTTACTGACTTGATGTTCCAGTAGGATCATAAACAAGCTCCAGTTAGTCTAGAATGCAGCTGCAAGAGTCCTTACTAGAACCAGAAGTTACGACCACATCACCCCAATCTTATCCACACTGCACTGGCTCCGAGTGAAATTTCAGACTGATTATAAAATACTACTACTGACCTATAAAGCACTGAATGGTCTCGCGCCACAGTACCTGAGTGAACTTTTGGTCTTTTATGATCTGCCACGTCTACTTCCATCATAAGGTGCAGGCTATTTGTTGGTACCTCAAATAGTGAAGGCCACAGCAGGGGGGAAGAGCTTTCTCTTACAAAGCCCCACAGTTATGGAATAGCCTTCCAATTAGTGTTCGGGACTCAGACACAGTGTTTAAGTGTTTAAGTCCAGGCTGAAAACATAGTCAAGCATTTTGTGAATTTTTTTTCCTTAGGTAAAGGTACAGATCAAGAGGCGCACAGGCATGGAGTGCTGTGGTGAACTGGGATCTTCAGGTTTGTTGATGGCCACCTTATATCCCAGGGAGCCCTCTGTGCTACCTTCATAGCTAGTCTTGCCGGAGTCCCTGCTTGCACTCAAAGTACATGGTCCTTAACCATTACGGGGCAATAAGCATACCTAATAATCTCACCCTCTCTTTCCCTCTCTCTCGAGCTACATGTGATATTCTGAGATACCAGTGATCCTGATGCCCTACTGGAGTTCTCATTAATTGGGAGTCACATGCTTCTGCGGATGGTGCAGCTAAGGTTGGTGCATGGTGGTGCATGGTGCATTGAGATTGCTGAGAATGGTTCCACTTGCCTCTCCAGGAACCATCACCTTACCATGGTGGAGAGGTTTGTGTGTCCCTACGAACCTGAGGGCTGTGTTGTCTGGAGCCTTGTGCTCCTGGTAGGGTCTCTGAAGTCTCTGAAGACCTCTGAAGGGTCCCCCTCAGGGGAGGGGCCAGACTAAGAAGGGTTCAAAAACATCCTCATGAAGAAATCAAAGGGAGGAGGAGTTACTCTGCTATATATATATATTTATACTCACAAATCCCCGTTTGAGCGCCGTTACGTTGGACAAGAGGGTTGCCTTCTTACGCCTATGGGCTGTGGGGGGGAAAACTCTGACTGTTGTCTGTGCATATGCACCAAACACCAGTTCAGAGTACTTGGCCTTCTTGGAGACCCTGCACGGAATCCTGTATGGGGCACCAGTAGGGGACTCCATAGTTCTGATTGGGAGGAAGGGCCTCCCTGATCTAAACCTGAGCAGGCGTTTGTTGTTGGACTTCTGTGCTAGTCATAGATTGTCCATAACGAATACCATGTTTGAACATAAGGAGGCTCATAAGTGTATGTGGTACCAGAGCACCCTAGGCCGAAGGTCGATGATCGATTTTGTAATCGTATCATCTGATCTGAGGCCGCATGTTCTGGACACTCGAGTGAAGAGAGGGATAGAGCTGTCAACTGATCACCATCTGGTGGTGAGTTGGGTCAAGGGGTGGGGGAAGATTCTGGACAGACCTGGAAAGCCTAAATGGGTAGTGCGGGTGAACTGGGAATGTCTGGAGGAGGCCCCCTGTCCGCGAGATCTTCAACTCACACCTCTGGCAGAGTTTTTCTGGCATCCCTGTGGAGGTTGGGGGCATTGAACCTGAGTGGGCAATGTTCAAAGCCTCCATCGCTGAAGCTGCGGCAGAGAGCTGTGGTCTCAAGGTCTTAGGTGCCTCAAGGGACGGTAATCCTCGAACATCATGATGGACACCGGTGGTCAGGGAAGCTGTATGACTTAAGAAGGAGGCCTTCCAGGATGTGTTATCCTGGAGGACTCCGGAGGCAGTTGCAAGGTATCGACAGGCCCAAAGGGCTGCAGCCTGTGCCGTGAAAGAGGCAAAGCAGCGTGTGTGGGAGAAGTTCGGAGAGGACCTGGAGAAGGACTTTCGGTCGGCACCAAGGTGTTTCTGGAAAACCATCCGCCACCTCAGGAGGGGGAAATGTGGAACCATCCAAGCTGTGTACACTAAGGATGGGATGCTATTGACCTCAACTGAGGAAGTAATTGCATGGTGGAAGGAACACTTTGAGGAACTCCTGAATCCGATTAACACACCCTCTATGGTAGAGGCAGAGGTGGAGGATGATGGGGGATCATCGTCAATTTCCCTGGTGGAGGTCACTGAGGTAGTCAAACAACTACACAGTGGCAAAGCCCCAGGGATTGATGAGATCTGTCCAGAAATGCTGAAAGCTCTGGGTGTGGAGGGGATGTCTTGGATGACATGCCTCTTTAACATTGCGTGGAAGTCGGGGACAGTGCCCAAGGAGTGGCAGACCGGGTTGGTGGTTCCCCTCTTCAAAAAGGGGGACCAGAGAATGTGCGCCAACTATAGGGGTATCACACTTCTCAGCCTCCCTGGTAAAGTCTACTCCAGGGTTCTGGAACGGAGGGTTCGGCCAATAGTCGAACCTTGTATTGAAGAGGAACAATGCGGATTCCATCCTGGTCATGGAACAACGGACCAGCTCTTTACTCTCGCAAGGATCTTGGAGGGGGCCTGAGGGTATGCCCATCCTACATGTGTTTTGTGGATTTGGAGAAGGCATATGACCGGGTCCCCAGGGGTTTACTGTGGGAGGTGCTGAGGGAGTATGGGGTGAGGAGTTCCCTTCTTAGGCCTATCCAATCGCT
Source organism: Ictalurus furcatus (assembly GCF_023375685.1). Classification (NCBI taxonomy): domain Eukaryota; kingdom Metazoa; phylum Chordata; class Actinopteri; order Siluriformes; family Ictaluridae; genus Ictalurus; species Ictalurus furcatus. Next base: position 5,223,603 of record NC_071279.1, read on the forward strand.
GTACTCCCAAAACGAGTGCTGTGTCCGGATGCTCGGCAAAAAGTCTGACTCGTTCCAGGTGGGGGTTGGTCTCCGCCAGGGCTGCACTTTTTCATCAATCCTGTTTTTGATATTCATGGACAGGATATCGAGGCGTAGTCATGGTGGGGAGGGGTTACGGTTTGGTGACCTGATGATCTCATCGCTGCTTTTTTCAGATGATGTGGTCCTGATGGCATCATCGGTCCGTGACCTCCAGCACTCACTGGATCGGTTCACAGCTGATTGTGAAGTGGCTGAGATGAGGATTAGCACCTCTAAATCTGAGGCCATGGTTCTCAGCAGGAAACCGATGGAGTGCCTACTCCGGGTGGGGAATGAGTACTTAACCCAAGTGAAGGAGTTCAAGTACCTCGGGGTCTTGTTCACGAGTGAGGGGACATGCGAGCGGGAGATTGGCCGGAGAATCGGAGCAGCAGGAGCAGTGTTGCAATCGCTTTACCGCACTGTTGTGACGAAAAGAGAGCTGAGCCGGAAGGCAAAGCTCTCGATCTACCGGGCAATCTTCATTCCTACCCTCACCTATGGTCATGAAGGCTGGGTAGTGACCAAAAGAACTAGATCGCGGGTACAAGCGGCCGAAATGGGTTTTCTCAGGAGGGTGGCTGGCCTCTCCCTTAGAGATAGGGTGAGAAGCTCGGTTATCCGAGAGGAACTCAGGGTAGAGCCGCTGCTCCTTTGCATTGAAAGGAGCCAGTTGAGGTGGTTCGGGCACCTGGTAAGGATGCCCCCTGGGTGCCTCCCTAGGGAGGTGTTCCAGGCATGTCCAGCTGGGAGGAGACCTCGGCGAAGACCCAGGACCAGGTGGAGAGATTATATGTCCACACTGGCCTGGGAACACCTTGGGATCCCCCAGTCAGAGCTGGTTAATGTGGCTCGGGAAAGGGAAGCTTGGGGTCCCCTGCTGGAGCTGCTGCCCCTGTGACCCGATAACGGATAAGCGGTTGAGGATGGATGGATGGATGGATGGTACCACTTACATTTACATTTTTAAGGTATTTGGCAAATGCCCTTATACAGAGCGACTTACATTTATTTCATTCATACAGCTGAGCAATTGAGGGTTAAGGGCCCAACAGCTTGGCGGTGGGAACTAACGACCTTCTGAGCAGTAGACCAACGACTTAACTACTGCCCTACCACTTAAAACAAAAACAACAACAAAAAAAAAACAACATAAAGATGGCTTTGGTCGTCAATTCATGTGAACAGTTATGCTGTGATGGCTAGGACTACAATTACCACACACAGTTTTGCACTTAAGTCTCAGAACAGATAAGTTCAACAAAACAGACTCCATGTAAAAACTGTAATGAATTTCCTGCACTATTTGACCATGTAGTATTAACACATTTATAGAAGGGATTTATTTATAATTGCACTATCCGTTGTTACCCAGCTGAGGATGGGTTCCATTTTGAGTCTGGTTCCTCTCAAGGTTTCTTCCTCATATCATCTCAGGGAGTTTTTCCTCACCACTGTTGCCTCTTTCTGCTCATTAGGGACAAATTGATACATGTATATATTATTCTGAATTTATATATTCTGTAAAGCTGCTTTGGGAAAACGTCCATTGTTAAAAGTGGTATACAAATAAAACTCAATTGAACTGAATTGAATTTTCACTATTAATTATTTTAATAATTGATTATTTGACCATTTCCTTCGATTAATAATCGAATAGATGATAATCATATTGACTTAAGTAAGTAGACTTATCAAATTGCATCTTAAAACCTACTTGTACAGACCACTGTTAACATTAGGGTTTTAGCCTACTATGTGCTATATAAATACAGTTTGTTTTATCCTTAAATTCTGATTTTTAATGATACATAAATTTCCAACAATTACTGTACATTTCATAATATATATGCAAAATGTTATTTTTTATAATACATACTTTCCTGAACAAAAATACTTCAGTATCTGTAACGTTACTGTTTCTTATAAGAGGGACATGGAAGAGAAATTTAAAAAAAAAAAAAACACAGAGAGGAGGATCATGGGTAAACATGGCACAAAGAGATGCAGAGAGGAGGATCATGGATAAACATGGCACACAGAGATGTGCTAGTGTGCAGTATTCCCATGAGTTACCTACACGAGCATATCTTCAGTGCAATGCATCAGGCAAGAGCTGATTGGGAAGGCGTGGCTACGCTTTTCCATGGGTTTTCAGTGCATCTGGAAAGTATTCACAGCGCTTCACTTTTTCCACATTTTGTTATGTTACAGCCTTATTCCAAAATGGATTAAATTCAATATTTTCCTCAAACTTCTACAAACAATACCCCATAATGACAATGTGAAAGAAGTTTGTTTGAAATCTTTGCAAATTTTTTAAAAATCAAAAAAAGCACATGCACATAAGTATTCACAGCCTTTGCTCAGTACTTTGTTAAAGCACGTTTGGCACTAATTACAGCCTCAAGTCTTTTTGAGTATGATGCTACAAGCTTGGCACACCTATTTTTGGTCAGTTTCTCCCATTCTTCTTTGCAGGACCTCTCAAGCTCCATCAGGCTGGATGGGGAGTGTCTGTGCACAGCCATTTTCAGATCTCTCCAGAGATGTTCAGATGATCGCACATGCATGAGCAAGGTGCGCGAGCGCCTGCTCTTCGAATGTTGACAACTGTGACATTGTTTACCACGGCCACTTGCATTTTTTTTGGTTTTGTTCTGTCTCCTCCCTGCTCTGTTGTTGGTTATTGTTCGGGGTGTGGCTTTATTCTTTTCAGCTGCCAGCACTTAATGATGATTATGTTTGCTTATATACCGCGCACCTCCCAGTACACAGCGCATTAGATTAGATTAGATATAGTAGATTAGATACATCAGATTAGTTACAGTCCTTGATAGATATAGTTATATAGTTAGTTTCACGTTAGATTAGTTCATTTAGTCCACACTGGTTTTTCCGCTCCCAGTTCCTAGTCATAGTTCATGTTTCTTGTTTTGTGTCTTGACCATGTTTTCTGTGACCGTGACTTTGATTCCTGCTTTACCCTGTTTGCCTCAGCCTGTTTGCCGATCGCCCGACCCTTTGCCTGTCTTGACTACGTTTTGGATTACGATTTGGATTTATCTGCCTTTGTCTCTTTTAATAAATGTCTCTTTTCCTGCACCTGCTTCCGCTTCCATCTTTGAATCATGACAGAATACTCCACCTAAACATGGATGCAGCAGGAAGACGGGGGAGACATCACGCTACAAAAACCATGGAAGTAGCAGGAGAGCGCCTTGTTGGGAAACGCTCAGATTACTGGCCACGTTTCCTGTCCGTACAGTTCCCTCAAAGGTATGCCGCCGAACTCCCACCGGAGACAGTGGGATTGGGGAGCTACCCACTGGAGTTCCTCTGGCACTGCCAAATATATTAAATTCAATTCAATTCAATTTTATTTGTACAGCACTTTTTACAATAGACATTGTCTCAAAGCAGCTTTACAGAAATATCAACACGGTATACAGATATTAAAGGTGCAAATTTATCCCAACTGAGCAAGCCACTGAGTGGCGACGGTGGCAAGGAAAAACTCCCTAAGATGTTTTAAGAGGAAGAAACCTTGAGAGGAACCAGACTCAGAAGGGAAACCATCCTCATCTGGGTAACAACAGATATTATGAAAAAGTTCATTATTGACTTATATGAAGTCTGTACGGCCTTAGAAGCAGCCGTAATCCCAGCAGTCTGGAATTGGAGAAGATTTGAGCTCCATCCAGAGGCAGAAAGGATCTGGATCTCTAGTATCTCCATAAAATCGTGTGTGGCTTGGCAGAAGGAGAGAGGGAGAGAAAAGATTATTAGACTGGGAATTAGTATAATAGAAAGTCTAGTCAGGGTAGGCTTGAGTAAACAAATACGTTTTAAGCCTAGACTTAAACACTGAGACTGTGTCTGAGTCCCAAACACTAATAAGAAGACTGTTCCATAACAGTGGGGCTCTATAAGCGAAAGCTCTCCCCCCTGCTGTAGCCTTCACTATTCGAGGTACCGTCAAATAGCCTGCATCTTTTGATCTAAGTAGGCGTGGCGGATCATAGAAAACCAAAAGGTCGCTTAGATATTGTGGTGCGAGACCGTTTAGTGCTTTATAGGCTAATAAAAGTATTTTATAGTTAATGCGGGATTCCACTGGGAGCCAGTGCAGTATTGATAATATTGGTGTGATCTGGTTGTATCTTCTAGTTCTAGTTGGACTCTAGCAGCTGCATTCTGGACTAACTGGAGTTTGTTTATATTCCTACTGGAACATCCAGACAGTATGGCATTACAATAATCTAATCTAGAGGTGACGAATGCATGAACTAGTATTTCTGCATCATGTAGTGACAATATATTTCTTATCTTAGAAATATTTCTGAGATGAAAGAAGGCTATCCTAGTAATATTATCTACATGAGCATCAAATGATAGCCTGGAGTCAATAATCACTCCAAGGTCTTTAACTGCTGTACATGTTGAAACAGAAAGTCCATCCAGAGTGACCATGTGATCAGAAAGATTATTTCTAGCGACACGTGATCCTAATAATAGTATTTCTGTTTTATCAGAATTAAGTAAAAGGAAGTTAGTTAACATCCAACATCTAATGTCCTTTACACAATCCTCAACCTTACTAAGCTTCTGTCTGTCCTCTGGCTTCGCTGAAACATACAACTGTGTATCATCAGCATAACAGTGGAAGCTAATTCCATGCTGACGAATAATTTGTCCTAGGGGTAGCATATATAAAGTAAAAAGCAGTGGGCCTAAAACAGAACCCTGTGGAACTCCAAAGGTAACCTCAGTATGCGTGGAGAAGTCTTCATTTACATCTACGAACTGATAACGATCGGTCAGATAAGACCTGAGCCAGGAGAGGACTGTTCCCTTAATGCCAACAACATTTTCTAAACTATCAAGGAGAATAGTATGATCTATAGTATGAAAAGCTGCACTAAGGTCGAGTAACAGAAGCAGCGAGACACAACCCTGATCAGAGGCCAGTAGTAGGTCATTTACTACTTTAACTAACGCTGTGTCTGTGCTATGATGAAGTCTAAATCCTGACTGATACATTTCATGAATGTTATTCCTATCTAAGTACGAGCATAACTGCTTTGCTACAACCTTTTCTAAAATCTTAGAGAGGAAGGGGAGATTTGATATAGGTCTACAGCTGGACAGTTGAGAGGGGTCAAGGTCAGGTTTTTTAATCAAGGGTTTAATAACTGCTAATTTAAGTGATTTAGGTACATAGCCAGTGCTAAGGGAAGAACTGATTATATTTAAAAGTGGTTCAATTACTCCTGGACAAATCTGTTTAAAGAAACATGTAGGTACAGGATCTAGTATGCAAGTTGATGAATTGGCTGAAGAGATTAATGTAGCGAGTTCGGTCTCTCTAAGCGGAGCAAAACACTCTAAACATTGATCTGATATTGCTACATTATCATCTAATGGGTTTGTTACAGTACTGTCCGATTTTAATTTAATGGCCTGTATTTCACGTCTAATATTTTCAACCTTATCAATGAAAAATTTCATGAAATCTTCACTGCTATGTAATGATTGAGTGTTTCTCTCTGTAGTGGTTTTATTCCTAGTTAATTTTGCTACCGTGTTGAATAGGAATCTAGAATTGTTTTTGTTATCTCCTATTAAGGTGGAGAAATAGATTTTTCTAGCATCACCAAGAGATTTTCTATATTTCAGTAGGCTCTCCTTCCATGCTGTTTGAAATATCACCAGTTTGGTTTGACGCCATTTACGTTCTAATTGTCGAGTTGTCTGTTTTAAGGTACGCGTTTGATCAGGATGCTAATTTTTTCTCTGTAATTATTTTTCTTTTGAGTGGAGCCACTCTATCTAGCGTGTAGCGGAGTGTTGACTCCAAGCTTTCAGTCACCTGATAGAGTTCTAACGGATCTGATGGTGATCCAAATATAATTGATGTTTCTTCTAGGTTATTTATGAAGCTCGGTGCAGTAGCTGATGTGTAGGTATGTTTTACGCGGTAGCGAAGCGAGGTGGAAATATTATGATCAGTATGTATTATGAATGAGATAAGATAATGGTCTGAGACAACTTCAGACTGTGGAAAAATTACAATATTTTCTATACTTAATCCGTATGTTAGTATCAGGTCAAGAGTGTGACCACCATTATGAGTAGGTCCGATTACGTTCTGATTAATCCCTACTGAGTCTAAGATGGACACAACCGCTATTCTTAGAGGGTCTTCCAGGTTATCAAAATGAATATTAAAATCTCAGACGATTAATGCTTTATCTACAGACACAACCAGGTTTGAGACAAAGTATGCAAATTCACTAAGAAATTCAGTATATGGCCCTGGGGGTCTGTAAATAATAATTAGAGGAATTGACTTATTTTTTGTGGCTACATAACTTATACCGGTATAAAGAATTTCAAACGAATTAAATTTATAACTAGGTTTTTGTGTGACAACTAGATTTTTACTATGGATGAGACCAACACCTCCTCCTCTACCAGTTGAACGAGGCTGATGTACATAACTGTATCCAGGAGGACTGGCGTCATTTAATGCTATGTACTCGTTTGGTTTAATCCAAGTTTCCATTAAACACATTAAATTACATTCCTGATCAGTAATGATTTCATTAACAATAAGAGCCTTAGACGCAAAAGATCTAATGTTTAATAGTCCTAGCTTCAGATTACAAGTGCTGGCTGTGCATTCAATATGATTTAATTTTATGTTAATTAGGTTACGAAGACAGACTTTCCGAGATTTTCTCTGTATTTTTATAGCTCGGGGAACAGACACAGTCTCTATAGTATGTATTACAGGTGCTGGACTATTAATTGAACATTGATTATAATTAACGTTGTTATTGTCGGAAGATGTACTTACGTTAGGCAGTCACTTGGAGCGTAGCACCTTGGAGATGTTGTCAGACAGCAGTTCCGCTCCGAGGCTGCTGGGGTGCAGGCCATCAGGACGAAACAACCTAGGCGCTCCCAGAACAGATTCCAGTTATTGACAAACACCAGATTCTGCTCATTACACCAAGAAACTAACCAATCATTTAAAGCTAGAAGTCTATTGAACTTTTCGGCTCCACGTCTGTATGTGGGAAGAGGTCCAGAGACGATGATCTTCGCGGTGGGTGATCTGTCTCGTACCGTCTCGATCAGGCTGGAGAAGTCCCTCTGCAGAACCTCCGTCTGCCGCAGCCTGATGTCGTTTGTCTCCACGTGCAGCACAACTGCTCCAATGCGCTCGTCCTTCTTCAGGATCCCGGATACCTGCGCAGCGACATCAAGGACACGAGCACCAGAAAAACAGTGTGTGTGCACCTTACCGTTAGATGAAGCTACACGGAAGTTCCGCACAATGGAGTCCCCAACGATCACAGCGTTAGGTCTGGTCTAACTGAGAGGGGCGAAGAGGTTCCTGGGTGGAACCTCGAACACCGGAGGTGGAGAGGTCCTGTTTTATCCAAAGTAGTGTCAGTTATATTTGCATAATGTAAGGTAAATAATTTTATACTTTTTTAAAAATATACTTCTGTAGCCTGGCATATCCCAAGCCTGACAAGAAACAGTGGCTTGGATTCTTAGTGTCCCGGTTTTGCGGCCCGGCCTGTGACTGGGTGGAGCAGCTGGTAATTACAGGGTCCACCATCCTCAATGATGTCACTCAGTTTGTGGAACTTTTTATGGAGGAGTTCACGCAGCCAGGGCAGCTACACGGTCTGGATTTACTGGGGTGGAGAGTCAATGGAATGCCCCAGGCTGACCTGCCATTCCACACCTATTATGAGGGGATTGACAGGGTAGCCTCCACAGCTCTGAGGGCTTAACTGAGGGCATAACTGAGGGTTGCGGGAAAGACACTCAGCTACAATGTCCCACATGCAAGAAGCTAGGTCTCCAGGAAGCATTTTTCTGCTGTAAGGAATGCTTCAAGAGCAGCTGGCGTCAGCACAAGCATCTACACAGGAAAGCCCCTGCGGAACTACAGCCAGAGGTCAACATGATGATCTCAGAACCAGAGCTCGAACCTGAGACACAAGAGGTGGTCTCACCTGCCGAGCCCCAGCCAGAGGTCAATGTGGCGACCTCAGAGCCCCAGCTTGAGACTCACAAAGAGGTCTCACCGACAGAGCTCCTGCTAGAGGCCAATGTGGTGACCTCACAACCAGAGCTTGAACCTGAGACCCATCAGGTCGTCTCACCTGCTGAGCTCCAGCCAGAGGTCAACATGGTGACCTCAACCCCAGGGTTGTAGTCTGAGACCCATGAGGAGGTCACACCTGTCAAGCTCCAACCAGAGGTCAATGTGGTGACCTCAGAGCTCCACCTTGAGACCCACAAGGAGGTCTCACCAGCAGAACTCCTGCTAGAGGTCAAGGTGGTGACCTCAGAGCTCCAGCTTGAGACCCACGAGGAGGTCTCAGCACCTGAGCTCCAGCCAGAGGTCAACATGGTGACCTCAGAACCAGAGCTCGAACTTGAGACCCATGAGGTGGTCTCACCTGCCGAGCTTCGGCCAGAGGTCAACATGGCGACCTCAGAGCTCCAGCTTGAGACTCACAAGGAGGTCTCACCGACAGAGCTCCTGCTAGAGGTCAACATGGTGACCTCAACCCCAGAGTTACAACCTGAGACCCATGAGGAGGTCTCCGCTTCAGAGCTTCAGCCAGAGGTCAACATGGTGACCTCAGCCCCAGAGTTTCAGCCTGAGACCCATGAGGGGGTCTCAGCTTCAGAGGTCCACTGTAATGCCAAGTTACTGTCCCAGGTCGAGGAGATGACCAACCCAAGCTCTGCTCATGCCAAGTTCCTGTCCCAGGTCGAAGAGACTGCCTCCCAAGACACTTTACTGTCCCAGGTCGAGGAGACGGCAAACTCAAGCTCTGCTCTCGCCAAGTTCCTGACCCAGCTCGAAGAGACAGAAAACCCAGGCCCTGCTCACGCCAAGTTCCTGTCCCAAGTCGGTGCCGAAGTCAGTACTGACCAGGTTCTGCTCATGCCTGAAGTTGTAGTCATGAACAATAAAGCTCTGATCACACTGGATGATACAGACAACCAGGTTTTGCTCACGCTTGACACCGACGACATGGATGACCAAGTTCCCCTCACGTCCAAGTCTGCTGACATGACCAACCAAGTTATGCTCACGCCAGAGTCTGTAGATACGACCAACCAAGTCCTGCTCATGCCCGAATAGCCAACCAAGTTCAGCCTGCAGAGTCCACTGAGAACATTGCTCTGCTTACCTGTTCCGCTGAGAACATCGCTCTGCTTTCCTGTTCTGATGAGGACGTCGCTCTGCTTTCCTGTTCCGAGGAGGACGTCGCTCTGCTTTCCTGTTCCGCTGAGGATGTCGCTCTGCTTACCTGTTCCGCTGAGGACACCACCATGCTTTCCTGTTTCACTGAGAACGTTGCTCTGCTTTTCTGTTCTGCTGAGGACGTCGCTCTGCTTACCTGTTCCGCTGAGGACGCCACCATGCTTTCTTGTTTCGCTGAAGACATCACTCTGCTTTTTTGTTCCTCTGAGGACGCCACACAGTCTCCTGGTTCAGCTGGGGACATTTTGCCCAGGGGGCTGGGACCGCCAATGGAGATGGTTGTTTCATGTTTCATTTCCCCTTTAGGCAGCGCGCTGGAGAGCATGAGGGCGCGCGTGTGCACAAGCAAAGTGCGCGAGCGCCCACTCTTCGAATGTTGACAACCGTGACATTGTTTACCATGGACACGTGTGTTTGTTTTTGGTTTTGTTCTGTCTTCTCCCTGCTCTGTTGTTGGTTATTGTTTGGGGTGTGGCTTTATTGTTTGCAGCTGCCAGCACTTAACGATGACTATGTTTGCTTATATACCGTATTGCTTATATATAGTCATAGTTCATGTTTCTTTTTTTGTGTTTTGACCCTGTTTTCTGTGAATGCAACTTTGATTCCTGCTTTGCCTCATTTATGCCTGTTTGCCGATCGCCCGACCCTTTGCCTGTCTTGACTACGTTTTGGATTACGATTTGGATTTATCTGCCTTTGTCTCCTTTAATATAACTGTTAACTGCACTTGCATCCGTCCTAATCTCCCTTATGTCTCGCGACGTGACACCAATAAATAGCTAGCAAAATTTCAGCTTTGGGTCTGCATTAGTAGAGATATAGAGCTTCTAAAAAAGGGGGCATGAACCTAATTCACTGTAAAGTTCTGTAAGTCATTAATTTTGAATTGTTTATCCTCTAGTATAAGATTTCTACACAGCTGCATATTTTCCAATTTATGGCCTGCTGAAAAAAATTAACTAGAGCTGTAACAACTAATAGATAAAATCGATAATAATCGATTAAGAAAATTGTTGTCAACGAATCTCATTATGGATTAGTTGGTCTGCGCGTGGCACAAGGTACGTTTACTCACTATGTTACTTCTTTTCCGAAAACACGCTTCGGAGAGTAAATACTAAAGTTGTGTCTCAAATGACATACTGCACACTTACACTGTGCACTCTGCACTACCGTCTAGTATGTGGATTTTAGAAAGGTAATATCATCTCAAATAGAACATTAGCGTTTTTTTACTAACCAGAAGTATAAGCCGCTTCCTAGTCAGTGGCGCATGACGCCATACGCACGTAATGTGACGCTGCTAGCTTTAGTAGATACCCAGAGCTGATACCCCGTGCTATGGAGGTTTCCTCCAGGTTCTCCGGTTTCCTCCCCCAGTCCAAAGACACGCATGGTAGGCTGATTGGTATTTACAAAGTGTCCGTAGCGTGTGAATGTGCCCTGGATTGTGCCATCCAGGGTGTACCCTGCCTTGTGCCCCATACTCCCTGGGATAGGCTCCAGGTTCCTGTGACCCAGTAGGAATAAGCGGGATAGAAAATGGATGGATGGATGATAATAATACATCAGGATAATATATGTATTTTATGTCTAGAGATCATTTGTCTTTATTTTATCATATTATGTAAAGTTCTACAATTTAAACAAACTGTAGCATCAGGCAAATAGATAGAAGTTTATACTGCCTGCCAGCTGATGCAAGTGGGGCATCAATGATCCTCAGAGGGACCCAACCGATATCATCTCCCCTTGGCCAACTGTAAGTCTTAGAGGGACCATGAGGATGCATAAATATTACTTGTACATCTTATTACTCCTGTGATGTTGTATGAATGCTGCCTATCCACCACTGTTGGTTATACAAACATATAACATAGTTACCAGGAATTGCATCTGCTGATTTCACAGTGGTCTGATCCATCACTTGTGGACAATTCCCACTCATATCCACAAGGAAACTAGGACCCTGTTGACCTGTAGAAGGTTTCGCATGACTGCAACGAATGAGTGGCTGTTTCTAATTCCAGGAGTGATGGCTGATAATTGGGACAGTTGAGCATCTCTCCAATGGAGCATGGTGCCAAAGATGTAGCCAGGTTACATGTAAATCAGGTGTATACAGCAATGACAAAGACAAAGGAACTTCTTGTCTTATGTGCTTTTATAAAACAGTAGCAGTTTGGTGATGTCAGTCAGTGAGTCACAAGCTTGATGCAGTTATTGCAAGCATGGAATATGCTACCAAATATTAAGTGTTATTTACTGTATGACTATCTGTTCCAATACTTTTGCTCACCTAAAACATTGTATGGTCTGCCACCAAAGGTGCCATGTTCTAAGTTGTTTACCACGTCTAGATGTAAATATAAGGAAATGAAAGCTGAAATTCTGATCTATCTTCTCATATTCATCTTTTGATCTCAAGCCCAAATATCTTTTTGTATTGCGAAAACAATAAAACTGGCCTTGCCGTTCCAATAGGTTTGTCAGAGAGTGTACTTTAATAATAATTTGATATATATCAAGGTACCAACTTCAGATTTTGTACATTTGCTAATTAAAACATGCTCGTTCAAGTGGTATAATGGTAAACCTTGCCATGCATGGGCAATATACATCTGAAGTATAGGCATGAAATTGCCTTTTTTTTTTTTTTTCATTTTTAATACCTTATAAATCAGAACGTTTGTGTTCTTTCAGACCTACTTGCAAAAAAAACAAAACTAAAACATAAGTAAAGATATGAACATTTGAAAGACTCTCACCTGCATTTTTAGCTCCAATGTTTTAGGTTGAAAAGTGAAGACACTTTCCAAATAAAACCAACAGGGAGACTGAGACCTAAAAATGCAGATGAGAATCTTTGAAATTTTCATATCTATTACTTAATGTTACTTTTTTAATGACTTATGATCAGTACTGTAAAAAGTACTGAGCAGTAAAAGAGAAAAAAGAGAGCAGTAAAATGTTAGAGAACATGATGTACACATTTCAATAATGCACATTCAACTTGCTACAGAAAAAACCTTTGTAAATGAGTGGAGAAACAGAGTAAAGTTCATGTGTTGCCCAACACTGGCAGCAGTGGGAGGATTAGGCACAAGTTCACATGATAGAAAACACACACACGCACGCACATACACGCACGCACACGCACACACACGCACACGCATGCACATGCATGCACACGCACGCACACGCACACACACGCACACGCATGCACATGCATGCACACACACGCGCACACACAGCTTACTATCCTTGGGTCTCATTTATCAAACTGGATAACTGCTTATTATTATAATGTTTACAGTGTTTAGCAGACACCTTTATCCTGATGACCTTTGGAGTGTGTTTCAAAACCACATCATGCTAGTTCACTAGGTCTAGGACTAAGAATACAATCCAGAACATTTTGTGAAAAACAGTTGTTTTATTATTACTCACATTAATTAAAGAACAGGAAAAATGTGATCAACATTCGCACGCGTGTATGAAGAAAGTCAGCGTTTCCAAAACTTGTAAATCCAGCAGAAAATGTTAGTTCAGTTTGGTTCACACAAATATTTACACACAACTTTATTAAACTAAATTGGTAAATGGTAGGACATTCCCGAATTATACAACTTATTAATACCTATGTCTAAATCTAAACCTAACCTCAGTAACAAAAAAGGAAACCTTTTGGCTTTTAAAAAAACAAAAAAAAACTTTTTTCCAAATAAAAGCTGTCAGATACTGTCTACACACACACACACACACACACACACACACACACAGTGTTTCTCTATCTATAAACCTCTGAAAGCATTAAATTCCCTATGTGTATCATTAAATTAAGATGTCAAATATACAGTACTAATTTGTTTACATGCTGCATTGTTATGAACAATACAAAATAATCGTAGAGGGTTTTTTTTTTAAAGAAAAATTAAAATGCTTATTCAATTCACTGCAAAACGCCAGAACTTTAATAAGTCTTTACTTAGCCTGTGTGAAAACACCACTGATATTCCACAGTACTGTAACAGAGTCATGAATTAAAAACAAATAATAAAACCACAGTGCTGTGTATTTTTCAGTTTCTGCATTAAATCTGAAATCTACTCATAATGCACTTGTTGGAATCACTCAGCTATTAAATATAATCTATGCATAATCTAGCAGCAGTTGGGCAGGTTATAGAAAGCTTCAGGGAGTATTTATTAAAGTATCTAAAACTGGTCATGATGACGCATCAGTAATGATACAGTTTACATCATTTGGCACCATGCAAATGAGGTTTTCAGTTAAAGTTTCTTTTATAAGCACTATATCTTTATCGAAATTTGACTCACCTGTCTCAGAGAACTGGCATAAAGTTGGCTTGACGTTGGACGTTCGATATTCGCAGATATGCGGAAATTAAGGGACCGTCTCTAAAGTTACATACGACATTGTTAAACACGTTTCTAACTTCAATAGCATTTGAAGGTTCAATAACATTTGAACCTTCAAATTTGAACCTTCAATAGCATTTGAACCCTAACCCATTCTGTAGTTAAATACATGGCAATATTTACATATGATTTAATAGCTTATTTTGTTTAATATCAAAAATCTAAAAGGTGTGCAGCATACCTATGTCACGATCTCGCCGGCAGATGGCGCTGCGGCGAAGACGTGTACAGTCGGCTGGAGAGCGCGTGCACGTGCTTGAAGTGCGCATGGACACTAAGACTTTGTTTACAATGGACATGTGCACTTATTTTGGTTTATGTTCTGTCCCCGCCTTGTTCAGAGGGTGTGCTTTGAAGTGTAACCAGCTGTCAGCAATTAAGGTAATTGTGACTGGTTATTTAAACCCCTCGCGGTGCTACGCATGGCGGGCGGTATTAGAGGAAAGACGGAATGAATAATGGTGCCAGGCGGTAATGGTTCCATGCTCTGTCTGGTTTCCTGGTCCTAGTTTCCTGGTCCTAGTTAAACGAGTGTTTCATGCTCTAGTTAAACGAGTGTTTCATGCTCTAGTTAAACAAGTGTTTCCTGCCCGAGTTAAACGAGAGTTTCATGTCAGTCTTTTCTAAGTTTTGTGTTTCATGCCTCATTTATAGGTAAAAGAGAGAAGTTTCAGTTAGTTAAAAGTGGTAGTGTTTCCATGCCCTGTTTAAGTTCTTGTTTCCTGTTTCAGCTCTAAGTTTATGTTTAGACCTTGTTTCCTGCCTCGTAGTACCTTGACTTCATTATAAATAAAGACTTTACTCCTGCGCTTACTTCCTGCTTGAGTCTCGTTTCGTAACATCTAGATGAACACTTTACAGTTGGTTGTGTGACTGTACATCATTCCCTTCAAATGCTAATGAGCTTTAAATAATGGTATATTTTGTGTATGGGCCCATTCGGTAGTGAAATTCATATCAAATTTACATATGATTTAATAGTTTATTTTGTTAAATATCAGACATCTAAAAGGTGTGCATTATAGCTTACAGTCACACAACCAACTGTAAAGTGTTCATCTAGGTGTCAATCATTCCCTTCAAATGCTATTGAGCTTTAAATTATGGTATATTTTGTGCATGAGCCCATGCAGTAATAAAATACATGGCAATTTTATATATGATTTAATAGTTTATTTTGTTAAATATAAAAAAATCTAAAAGGTGTGCGTCATACCTGACACCTAGATGAACACTTTACAGTTGGTTATATGACTGTAAGTCATTCCCTTCGAATGCTATTGAAGTTAGAAATGTTTTTAACAATGTCGTATGTAATGTTAAAGACGGTCCCTTAATTTACGCATATCTGCGAATATCGAATGTCCAACGACAAGCCAACTTTATGCCAGTCCTCAGAGACCAGTATTGTGGGAGTGTTGGGACTCTGGGTTTCTACGTCACACATCAAATGTTTCCGGGTTGTGCAGGTCAACACAGCCCATAGCTGTACTCCATCCCTCATGTTTGTCTGTTCATCCTACAGCTATCTAACACTTAAAAGAAGCAAACGTTTGTATGAATGTCGATGTTCTGCTGAATTCCCACTTGCCGTCAGAATCCAGTGCCATTGCGCGTGCATGCGAGGTCCACAGTGATAACACTACAGAGGCCCGCTGGTGACATCACTGACATGCGCAGTCGCGATGCGGTACATTCCCGGCTCAGTACTGGTTGTGGCAGTAAAACGGTCAACATCTATTAAAACTAGAAGAAGAAAATAATCCCAGTGTGGGTGGGCAGTGACACCGTTGGAAAAGTGAAGCGAACATGTCTCTGAGGCCCTCTAGTGGCTGGCTGCAGCACAATTTCTAACCCTGTCCGTTCCCATGCTAGTGAATGGAACCAGACTTGCATTTTAAGTTGCATCTCCACAAATTATTTTTGAGAATTGACTGATATTTTAATGTCTAAGTAATTTATAATTTGCAACCTAGATTATACCCAAATTATAACTTGCAACCCAGAAAGCATAAAGTCCTTTTTCCTGAAGATTTGCCTATGCTAGGAAAACATTGGAAAGCACCATGACTGTTAGTGTGTTGACAACCCTACTGAAATAAACAGCTAAAGCCAGACCAGGCTGGTTGGCTGGTCTTTGCTGGTTTAAACTGGATGTATCTGGTTTAAGCTGGTCTCCCAGCCTGGCAAAGCTGGTGTTCAGATGTTTTAGATGGTTGGTGGGTCAGCTGGTCTTCCAGCCTGGTAAAGCTGGTGTTCAGATGGTTTAAAATGGTGGGTCAGCTGATTTTCCGGTCAAGCTGGTGTTCATCTTACCTATTTACTAATTCGATTGTTTTATTAGTTCTATCTACTGATAAGGGTAATTACAAGGGTAGTCGAGCAGGCTAGCTGGAGTAGCTTAACTACTTATTTCAGTTGTTAATAATCTAAAATATATCGACAAAAGTTGTTATATCATACACTTTCTGTCAAACTGTCAATCAAAGTAGTATGTCCTGATTTATGGCCCTTTGTGCTTCCATGACTGGCATTTCTGTAGGTAATCTAATTTATGATCAGGGGTGGGGGTAATCCTATCGACTGTATCAGCGGGTCAATCTGGCCCCTGTGTGTCTGGGCTGTGGTGGAAAGGTGTGTGGGGGGGTAGCCCCCCAACAAAGGTATTTATGTTAATGAGTCTGGTTTTTGGGGGTGCAAAATACGTCTGAAAATGCGTGTCAATGGTTAATATTGGGTATACATTTGTGTTACTGTGTGGGGGTATTTCGTTTGTGTAACCACATCTAACCATGTTGGAAAAAGCATGATGTTTGAATGTGTACATATATGAGTAGAATATTTGCTTGTGAAATAAATGAAAACAAATGTTGATTACGTTTTTAGGGACCCCGGTTTGCATTTGAATAAAAAGTTTAGGAAGTAAAGCATTTAAAAAAAAAAGAATCTGTTTAAAAGAATTGCGTGTATTACGTGTCTTTCAAACATAAACCTTTATGAGGTAAAAATGATTAAAAGAGCTGTTTAAAAAGAATCCGTATTACTTGTCTTCCAAAAAAAACACATAACCCTTTAGGAGGTAAAAATGATTAAAAGAGCTGTTTAAAAAGAATCGTGCGTATTACATGACTTCTAAACAAAGATCCTTATGAGGTAAAAATGTTAGTGTTGGCTAAAAGAATCGCCCATATTGTTTAATAGTAGAAGATAAGTTTTTGCGAGATGTCTTCCATTCGATGGGGTAAAGCATTAATGGTGTTAAAACCGAATCACCTCTCTCTCTCTAAACCCATGCCCATACACGTGTTTCACCGACAGACAGTTTCTGTAGGCTATGTGCACTTAATTTATGATCTTTGTGTTTTCCTGACCGACAGTTTGTAGGCACACCTAATTTATGACTCTTTGTGTTTTCCTGACCGACAGTTTGTAGGCACACCTAATTTATGACTCTTTGTGTTTTCCTGACCGACAGTTTGTAGGTACACCTAATTTATGACTCTTTGTGTTTTTCCTGACCAAGAGTTTTGTGGGGGAGACACTTATTTTATGACCAGGGATGTGGTGTAATCCTATCAGATTGTTTATGATAATGAGTTAGTGTCTGGGGGTGTTAATGGTTTTTAAATATTGTCTTAAGACATTGTGGTTAAAACATAGAAGGCAGTCTGCAACTATCTGATACAATGGCTTCTCCAAGAACTCCTAATATCCCTAGAAGACTGTCCTGCATCACACCTATAACAGACTCTGATGAAAAGCGTGAGGAGTTAACTTTTGCTCCAAGAAAAAAAACAACAATGTGAGGAGTTAACTTCTGCTTCAAGAAAAAAACAACAATGTGTTTGTCAAAAATTCTTCGTGAGAATGACATTGTAAAGGAGCTGATGTTTAACACTGAGCAGGGCGTTACCAACTTTGGAGAACATCTCTTAAGACCGCCCCCATGCTGCGATGATTAAAACGGGGTGGACGGTGTTACAGTGAACAAATATTACAAAGATGTCTCAAGATTCTGCATATGCCTGCTACAGCAACAACCCGGAAACAGCGCCGGCTTTGCCTGATGACAACGCAACAACGCTAGAATCCCTCCCACAAACATGTGACAACAGTTGGCTAGATAATTTCTGCAAGGAATTAGGATATCACAACCTAAGTTTCCTCACAACTCCGTACGGAACCACCGGTACTTTAAGTGGTGCATCTGCCTACGTCGGTATTGATGATACAGACGGCTGTATTCAGTCTGACGCATTCGAAATTATAAAAGCGACAGTCGTGGTCCTTCTGGAACATCTTATCAACAAAAAGCTGAAAGAGCTCTGTTTGGGGTGTGAAGTGAATCACCCGAGTCAGATTAGACACCCGTGTCTGTTCGAACCTGACACGTATTTCTTTGACAAATACTTTGAGGAACTATCGCGTGATCTGGTCAACCAGGGACTTAAACATTTCATCGCTCAATCATTGAGTCGGTGTGGTTTGAGGATTAACCCCCAGAGAATTCAAGTATCGCATATATGGTTGAGAAACATTGTGATGTGTATAAAATTTCTACACTCCCTCGATGATGTATGATAACGTTTGTGTTCTTTTACTGAAATAAATACCATTACATTTAAGACCATCTGAGTTATTCTTTTGTAGAGGCTAAAGTGTTGATATGTCAGAAGAAATGAAAAAAGTGTATTACACACCTTCAAATGCAGGGTCTTTTGATGGTAAAAAAACGTTTAAAAGATGGCATTTTAAAAGAAACAGGGGTTCGTTTAACAGATAAACAAGTTTCGCATTGGCTCGCCGGCGAGGATGCTTACATGTTACAAGAACTGCTCCGTTAAAATATAAAAGAAATCGTGTTTTTGTTTATGGTATTGATATGCAGTTTCAAGCCGATCTGGTCGATATGTCTGCATACACAGAGGAAAATGACAACATTCATTTTCTGTTGAGGTGCATAGACATGTTTAGTAAATATGCATGGACTTGGGTTTTAAAAAACAAATCCGATGTCGAGGTGTCTAAAGCTTTCGAATCTATACTGGATGAGGGCAGGGCGCCCCATAAACTACAGACAGATAATGGGAAATAATTTTTTAATAAACATTTTCAAAGTATGACAAAAAAGTACAACATACAACATTTTACAACAGCCACCGATTTAAAAGCATGCATCGTCAAACGGTTTAATAGAACCTTAAAAGGGTGGATATGGAGATATTTAACTGCTGCAAACTCCAAACGCGATATCGATGTTTTACAAGACATCACGGATGTGTCACGTCGCGAGACGTAAGGGAGATTAGGACGGATGCAAGTGCAGTTAACAGTTTTATTTATTAAAGGAGACAAAGGCAGACAAATCCAAATCGTAATCCAAAACGTAGTCAAGACAGGCAACAGGCCGGGCGATCGGCAAACAGGCATAAATGGGGCAAAACAAGAATCAAAGTCGCAGTCACAGAAAACAGGGTCAAGACACAAAACAAGAAACATGAACTATGACTATGAACTTGGAGTGGAAAAACCAGCATGGACTAAATGAACTAATCTAACGTGAAACTAACTATTATAACTATCTCTATCAAGGAACACAACTTAACTAATCTAATGTATCTTATCTAATAGTGTACTGGGAGGCGTGCGGTATATAAGCAAACATAATCAACGTTAAGTGCTGACGGCTGACACCAATCTAGACACACGCTCGACCAACAGCCAATGACAGAACATAAACATAACAATTGCACGTGTCCATGGTAAACAATGTCACGGTTGTCAACATTCAAAAAGCGGGCGTTCGCACACCTTGCTCGTGCACGCACACGCCCTCATGCTCTCCAGCACGCTGCCTAAAGGGGAAACCATGACAGGATGGATACAATGCCAGCTATCACAGGGGCATTAAGATGAGACCTATTGATGTGAACAAAGAAAATTAATCTACGGTGTATAAAAACCTACATGGACCTAAAAACAGGCCCACCGTAACCCCCAAATTTAAATATAAAGTTGGCGACATTGTTAGAATTTCTAAAGTAAGAGGTCCGTTCACAAAAGGTTATTAAGAAAACTATATGCATGAGTTTTTCACTATAACAGAATGCATATCACGCGAATGTCCTGTCTATAGATTGTGTGATTATGACGGTGATGTCATCGATGGTGTTTTTTATGAAGAGGAATTACCAAAAATATTTGTGAACAAAAACAAAACGTTTAAAGTGGAAAAAATTGTAGACAAGAAGAAACAAGGCAGAAAAACACTGGTTTTGGTTAGATGGCTCGGATGGTCCTCAAAATTCGTATCATGGATTGACCAGAAAGAATTGGTCGATGTACAGACCCCATAAAACAAACAAAACCTCGTGGATAACACACATTCATGTAAAAATCCAACCATGGCTGAGGGTGGATTTTATGTAACGCTTCCCTGTAATGCCTCAACGGCTGTTTATCCGGAAAATCGTATCTCGTGTTATACAAATCAATTATCAAAAACTATCAATCTAAACGGAGAATGGCAAGTCGGATTAATCGAATTTGAATATCTGCTATCGTGGTACACATTTAATGAGGAAGATGTTATGTTCATTTTCAACTATGGTGAAACAACGAAGACTGATAATCGGGTCACTAATAATCGGGAATATAATATTGAAGGCAATATATCAAACGCATCTTACATGTTAAAGACTGGATATTATGACAATGTCATTTTTGATCAGGGAGATCAACATGTCCCTGACACAACGTGTAAGTCTTGGCTATGATCATGTTAAAAATAAAGTCTTTCTGAAAGGCCCACCGAAGACATCACTGACATTTTATGGAAGGGTTGCCAATATTTTAGGATTAAAACCAGGGGTTGCTATTGAAACTACGGACCACACTCTTGAAAGGTCTGGTATGACTTATGTGCCCTTTCAGGCTGACATTAATGCGGGGTTTTATAGTATGTATATTTATACCGATATCATAGAATACCAGACCGTGGGTGATTTCTACGTACCACTGCTAAGATGTGTACATATAGAGGGGGGAATCACAAGATTGTTAGTGTTACGACACCCCACATTACGTATTGGTTCATAAATCGTCCATCAGTGAGATAAACCATACAAGTGAAAGACAATCAAAATCGAGACGTGCGCTTCAGTTACGGGAAGGTGTGTGCCAAGCTACATGTTAGGCCTGTGAAACAGTTTGCTTAAAAAAAATGAAATAACAAATGTCATATTTCAACAATCACCACACAGACCCTCTATGTCACGTATTACCAGAATCAAGCTGTGAACGGACTGGGTATGGATCTGGGTTAGGGGGTATGTTTAGAGGTCTCTTTATAATGGCTATTCTGTTGCTAAAACGTGGTTTTAGCATAGCCAAGCCGCGTCTTAAATCCACTGCAAAAAACATACTAAGCGATGTTGTTAGCAATACATTATTGCATACGCTTAATAATAACAACAATACTCAAGACAGCTCTGGACTAGTGGTGAAAGCTCGCAGAAGAGCATCTAGACCGCCAGGGGTTCGGAGGAGTGGCCAAGAGATGAAGAAAAGAAAACATAACACCAAGAAATTGTCAGTTGTAAAACGCAAACACAAGAAGACACCAACCAGCTCTACAGCAAAAAGACCAAAGACCTGCGTTAAAACAATATTCTAGACCATGTCTTTACTACACAATATGTCAGAAGAATGCTCAAAAACTGAAGTGGATCTATTCACAGTACCGTTGACTCAAACCGTTATTGAAAAAAATACATATATAGAAGTACCCCCGTTGTCAGCAATATCAGAAACATCACCTCTGGAGTTTTTTATAGTGGGCACTGGAGAGGATTATGTGGACCTAAACAACACCCTGGTTTTTTTACGTCTCAAAATCACCAATGCAGACGGTACAGACATTGCAGACGGAGCCCCAGTGGGGTTTATTAACTATGCTGGATCTACAATATTTTCACAATTGGATGTGTCGCTTGGAGTCTGTCTCATATCACAAAGTTCCAACACATATCCTTATCGATGCATAATACAGTGTCTTACCAATTATGATAAAGATGCTCTTGAAACGCTTTTCTCAGTGGGGCTCTTTTACAAAGACACGGCTGGTCACATGGACATATCGGACCCCGCTGGTGGTAATAGAGGTTTGACCAAACGAGCTGCATTTACCAACGCCAGCAAAAGATGAATTCTGTTTGATGCGGAGCAACGCTGTAGCCTGTAAACTAAACATTGTGTCAGCTTCGTTGTTTGTGAAAAAAGTGTCTGTATCACCAGGTGTGAGATTGGGGCATGCACAAGCATTGCTCTCAACGCCAGCCAAATATCCCATCGACAGAGTATGTGTGAAAAACTTCTCAATTCCTGTAGGCTTACGTGTTTGTAATCAAGAAAACTTGTTCTTAGGAACTCTACCAAAATCTGGGGTTCTGGCTATGGTTGATAATGGTTTACAGGCTCATATAATAAAAATCAGTTCGCATTTAAAAACTACGACCTAGAATTTATGGCCGTTTATCTGGACGGTCAGCAGCACCCCGCGTAACCTCTGCAGCCTGAATATGGAAGTGGCTCTGCAGTGTGTGAATTTTACCAGATAGCATTGGCTTCTGGAAAGCATCTTAAAAATCAGCCTCTATCTATGCGTTTAATATCACGGCGGACAAAGACTGCAGTCAATACGTATCGCTTATCAAGTCTGGAAATATTAGACTAGAAGCACGTTTTAGACAACCTCTACCCCGAACAATCAACTTAATTATACCCATGTGACTACCTACCAAAAGCTCCCTTGAGAAAATTGCCGTCAATGGTGATAATCAACATGCATCCTTCAGGACTCCCGGGTGAACACTGGTTAGCCATCTACATGAACGAAGTCGGTGTGGGTTGGTTTTTCGATAGCTTTGGTAATGAACCAGATGACAATCGTTTTCCGCAGAATATAAAAAAACTTTCTAAACCGCAATTCTAGAGTGGTTCAGCATTCAGCAATACAAGTCCAAGATTTTTCATCAGAGACCTGCGGGCAGCATTGTGTGTTTTTTCTCTATCACATGGTAAAGGGGTATGATTATGACCATGTGTTGAAGATGTATACCGGCCATTTTATTAAAAATGACAATATGGTGTCGGCATTTATGAAAAAAGTAAAACTAAAAAAAGTTTGTTGTAATGAAAATTTTTTCAAATGTATTCATTGTGTTCAGACAGGTGAAATGTTTATGTCTAATACTAGATTTTTTTTCAATAAAAAAAGAGAACAGAGATTTCTTCTTCTTTTGACTTTTTATTATTATTTATTATTATCATACATATGTCACATCCAGCAATACAGATAATAACAAGATCATAAACATTAGAAAACTCATGGATTAAAAACTTAGCCACTGACTCACGTCAAGAGTGGGTGATTTGAATACTGGGCCATCTGAATAATTTGATTGTGTTGATGGTGTTCTCGGCAGTATTTTCTTTTTTTTACGCTTTTTAGACGAGATGGTTATAGGCGAAGTCGATCTGGTTTTGAAAGAGTTAATTGCATGTGTAGCTGTTGCTGAAAACATTCTGGTCGGAAGGCGCACACGGTATGTTGGTTTGTGATGTCGTGCAGTTCATGTTTGTATTGCAGTGTAATAGTGCAAATGTTTCCTATGGCCATTAATGCTAGTTTAATATGTGAGCAAGATGAATGAATACTCATGGACTCTTAAGAACATGCTTATGTACAATATGCTCATGTGAGAATGTGTTATGTACTTTATTTCAGTTTTTGATGGTGTTTGACGGTGTTTGGTGGTGTTTGATGGTGTTTGACGGTGATTGAATGCGCTTAAGTTGTGAAGGAATACAATAAAAGAAACGACAAACATCAGTTGAAGCGTACGTTTTAATCTGACCAGAAGAATAAGTTTGGGAGCAGCTACAACATGTCTGACATAATGGTTTGGTTCCGTTGAGTATGGTATGTTTAAAGTAGCCAAAGCCTCCAGAAATTCAAGCCAGCCGACAGGTCTTTGGGCATCAGAAATCTTTTGCGTAGCCGTGATGCCTTTAACTAAATTGAGCATGTGTGAACCAGGGATTGTTCTACCTTTAAACACAAACTCCCCCGAATCATCTCAAGATGTGACATCTTTCATTTTAGAAACTTTATCTAAAATGTAGCGAGCGTTTTTTTACACTCCTCTGTGGAACATTTCTTCAAAATATCGTCCACTACGTTATCTAAATCGTCGTGGGGGTTTACGCCGGGTGGCGCAGACGGCTTTTCTTTTTTCAGTGTGATCAGTCTGCGGAAGTGTTAATGTTAATGTACTGTTTTCACGGTCCCCTTGTCTAGCGAGTGTTAAAAAGTGCTGGAAAACGCTTGTGTACAGCTTCGTCTTTTCATAATTGTCCAAGTCAGATCGGTGCAAAATATTTCTTATAGCTATGTCCAAATCATTCTCCACAGCCTGCTGAATAGAATCGTGGGAGGTTCCAGTCTTTAGTTTATCCAACTGATGCTGGGGACTAAAAACATCTCTGCATACTCCATCCCTGTTTTCTAGAAGCAATCAGGCTGGAGATGAAAGGAATAGCCACGCTTAAGAACGGTAGAAGAAAGCCCCCCTGTTGGTTTATTACACGTAACCCCAACCGTCTTATCTGCAACAAATTTGATTACACTTTTCCTTTTTCTCCGTTTCTGGTATTGTTGTGATGTGAGCAGTATATTACCATAGAGAACATTAAGAGCTACTTCACACAATGTCGCAATGAGTTTGTCTGTGCAGTTTGTAAAATAATCCGTCTTTGTTTGGGTGTTGCTTTTAATAATATTTTTAAAAGCGGCAGGTTTCTACAAAGTCTGACCAACATTTTCGCTATCTTCTTTTCTAGAGATATACCACAGGGTGCGGTGCAAGTAAATCTGTCCTGAGCCGATAGTGTTCTGGTGTTTTTGTTTTATAATCAATCAGCAGATACCCGAAAGGTTTGCTGGTTGTGTCTTGATAACACTCAATAAAAAATTTTGTGTTGCCGGGATACATTTGTCTACCTAGAACACTGACCTGATTGGCGTCTCTGGGGTTTTTAAACAACATCAGATAATTTGTGTTTAAGCTGATGGTCCTGCTGGATTTCCCTTGGCAAAATAAATTCTGTACAATAAAATATTGCTAAGATTTCTATGATGTACATACTGGGTGAACCGGCTGGCCTCTTTCATCAGATCATCAAGGATCAACAAATTAGTTATGTTGGCCAGAAACAGAGCATCATCATTCAGAGTCTGTGGTAATCCTTCAACAAATTTTATTTTGTACATTTTCAACAATTCATCATACAACGGTTGCCAACAATCATAAATATACACAATATTTTCAATTTTTTTAGAAATGAACTATACAGCATTCTGCAACAACATTTTTACAAAATATTACTTTCCCGAGTTTAAAGGGCCGCTTATCACACAAGAAAACGGGTGTTGTAAGAGAGAGATAGTTTGTATATATTGTAACCTTATTTTTGACAGGTATAGGTCAAAGGTCAAAAAGATACACATTCTAACTCTCTATATCTAGATCAAAAGTCATGATCATAAAATATATATATAGTTATGTTAAATCGGGATCACATCCATTCGTGACACAAACGTTACCATACCTGGTACGGCCATATGTTTTCCACCCACAACAACGTCTACGTTGCTACAACGTCTTAACCATTATTTTAACACTGAGACACACCACTCCCTTTAATTCGTTAACAAACACATTTGTAAGAATTCTGGTCAGCAAAACCCCCAAAAGAACACCTGTGTCTCTCTCTCACACACCCACCCCCGCACACCCACATGGTCATCAGAGGTCATAAATGTACTGCTGGGACATGGGATGTCAAAGCATAGACAAAAGCTTATGTATTTAGCGATAGTTCTGTGTAAGTATCCTCGTTGGCGTACCATTTTCTGAAATCTTGTTTATAGTTTAAACAAAATGCACGACTCTTTTAAAACACCGTCTTTAAAAAAGGTTTTTTCACCCTTAAATTAACCTGGTTAGAAGGTAGGATACGTAATACATATTTTCATTTTCTTCAGACATATTGTCACTTCAGTCTCCACAACGAATAACACCGATGGTTTTGACCTTTCTTTCAGTAAAAGAGAACAACGACATCACCCTGGTATAACGATCAAACGCGAACCTTAAAACAGACAACTCGACAATTAGAACGTAAATGGCATCAAACCAAACTGGTGATATTTCAAACAGCATGGAAGGAGAGCCTACTGAAATATAGGAAATCTCTTGGCGATGCTAGAAAAATCTATTTCTCCGCCTTAATAGGAGACAACAAAAACAATTCTAGATTCCTTTTCAACACAGTAGCAAAATTAACTAGGAATAAAACCACTACAGAGAGAAACACTCAATCATTACATAGCAGTGAAGATTTCATGAAATTTTTCATCGATAAGGTTGAAAATATTAGACGTGAAATACAGGCCATTAAATTAAAACCGGACAGTACTGTAACAAACCCATTACATGACAATGTAGCAATATCAGATCAATGTTTAGAGTATTTTGCTTCACTTAGAGAGACCGAACTAGCTACATTAATCTCTTCAGCCAATTCATCAACTTGCATACTAGATCCCGTACCTACATGTTTGTTTAAACAGATTTGTCCAGGAGTAATTGAACCACTTCTAAATATAATCAATTCTTCCCTAAGCACTGGCTATGTACCTAAATCACTTAAATTAGCAGTTATTAAACCCTTGATTAAAAAACCTGATCTTGACCCGTCTCAATTGTCCAGCTATAGACCAATATCAAATCTCCCCTTCATCTCTAAGATTTTAGAAAAGGTTGTAGCAAAGCAGTTATGCTCGTACTTAGATAGGAATAACATTCATGAAATGTATCAGTCAGGGTTTAGACCTCATCATAGCACAGAGACAGCATTAGTTAAAGTAGTAAATGACCTTCTACTGACCTACGATCAGGGTTGTGTCTCTCTGCTTGTGTTACTCGACCTTAGTGCAGCTTTTGATACTATAGATCACACTATTCTCCTTGATAGATTAGAAAATGTTGTTGGTATTAAGGGAACAGTCCTCTCCTGGCTCAGGTCTTATCTGACCGATCGTTATCAGTTCGTAGATGTAAATGGTGAATTCTCCATGCGTACTGAGGTTACTTTTGGAGTTCCACAGGGTTCTGTTTTAGGCCCACTGCTCTTTACTTTATATATGCTACCCCTAGGTCAAATTATTCGTAAACATGGAATTAGCTTCCACTGTTATGCTGATGATACACAGTTGTATGTTTCAGCGAAGCCAGAGGACAGACAGAAGCTTAGTAAAGCTGAGGATTGTGTAAAGGACATTAGACATTGGATGTTAACTAACTTCCTTCTACTTAATTCTGATAAAACAGAAATACTTTTATTAGGCCCACGTGTAGCTAGAAGTAATCTTTCTGATCACATGGTTACTCTGGATGGTCTTTCTGTTTCATCATGTGCAGCAGTTAAAGACCTTGGAGTGATTATTGACTCCAGCCTATCATTTGATGCTCATGTAGATAATATTACTAGGATAGCCTTCTTTCATCTCAGAAATATTTCTAAAATAAGAAACATATTGTCACTACATGATGCAGAAATACTAGTTCATGCATTCGTCACCTCTAGATTAGATTACTGTAATGCCTTACTGTCTGGATGTTCCAGTAGGAATATAAATAAGCTCCAGTTAGTCCAGAATGCAGCTGCTAGAGTCCTAACTAGAACTAGAAGGTACGACCATATCACACCGATATTATCAATACTGCATTGGCTCCCAGTAAAATCTTGCATTAACTATAAAATACTTTTATTAACCTATAAAGCACTAAATGGTCTCGCGCCACAATATCTAAGCGACCTTTTGGTTTTATATAATCCGCCACGCCTACTTAGATCAAAAGATGCAGGCTATTTGACGGTACCTCGAATAGTGAAGGCTACAGCAGGGGGAAGAGCTTTCTCTTATAGAGCCCCACAGTTATGGAACAGTCTTCCTATTAGTGTTCGGGACTCAGACACAGTCTCAGTGTTTAAGTCTAGGCTTAAAACGTATTTGTTTACTCAAGCCTACCCTGACTAGATTCTGTTCTACTACTTCGCAGTCATAATAATCTTTTTTCTCCCTCTCTCCTTTCGCCGAGCCCCACATGAATTTATGGAGATACTAGAGATCCAGATCCTTTCTGCCTCTGGATGGAGCTCAAATCTTCTCTAATTCCAGACTGCTGGGACTACGGCTGCTCCTAAGGCCATACAGACTTCATATAAATCCATAATGAACTTTTTCACACTATCTGTTGTTACCCAGATGAGGATGGGTTCCCTTCTGAGTCGGGTTCCTCTCAAGGTTTCTTCCTCTTAAAACATCTTAGGGAGTTTTTCCTTGCCACCGTCGCCACTCAGTGGCTTGCTCAGTTGGGATAAATTTGCACCTTTAATATCTGTATACCATGTTGATATTTCTGTAAAGCTGCTTTGAGACAATGTCTATTGTAAAAAGCGCTATACAAATAAAATAAAATTAAAAAAAAAAATTGAAAAATTGACATCATACAGCCTTGAAGGACTGTAGAAATGTTTTACACATCACAGTGTTTTTCTCAACAATGTAGCCAATAAATAGTTCAATTATTTCACAAACCTCAGTCTGTTCATTTCTTGACAGAAGGATTACACATAGATCATACACATAGGGAGCTACACATGCATAACATGTCCAAAATTCTAATACATCTACCACATTCAGTCACCAGGTCTAGTATTTTCTGATAGATTAGTTACACAAACTGATAATTACCACAGAAGTAATTTCAGAAACAAAGATTCACTTAAACCACAAATGTACACATTGGTAGGGATAGTTAAACCCTGAAACACACGACTCGTCCCTTAATTCATTAACATAAACACACTGTAAGCATTCTGGTCAGCAAACACCCAAGAAACACATCTCTCTCTCTCTCTCTCTCTCTCTCTCTCTCTCTCTCTCTCTAACACACCCACACACTCGCACGCACACCCACACACCCACATACACACACTTCAGACACTGTCACCAGAGCTCATAAATGTAAAACAAAACTCTCGATTCTTTTAAGCAACACTTTAAACATTTTACATCCTAAAGGGTTAGGTTTAGAAGACATGTAATACGTGCGTTTCTCATAAAACACCGTCTTTAAAACGTTTACCTCCTAAAGGGACCTATTTAGAAGGTATGTAAAAAAATTTTTTTCTTTTTTTTTTTTTTACATTTCTTCGGGTATATCAATGTTTTACAGTATTTATTTCAGTAAATTTTTATTCAAAGTCATGCCATTTTCTCAAAAGTGCAATCAATAAAGTTTCATTTATTTCACAAGCTTACATTCTGCTCATTTATGTTCACATTCAACCATCATGTATTTTCTAATAGCGGAGCTATACAAAACAAACCCCCACAATCTAAATTTAATATGTGGTTGCAAGAAAAAAATTCTAATTTATTGAATTAATTAAATATTTAAAGTCGTACACATTATTTTGATGAGTTGTGTTGACATAATAATGTTGATAATTACATCAACTTAATATTGTGTGTAATTTCTGCGTTAATTGATTTAAAACAAAATTTACGTCGTAGTACATTTACATTTATTCATTTAACAGAGTGTTAGAGGACCTGTAGACTGAACAAATACTAAGGACATTACAATGTGAGTATCATTTCACTTACAATTAAATTCTACTAAAGCAATGAATTTGGGGCATGTTCTCAATTGTGATATGACCAATAGTGGACTCGTGTATAGGCTACACCTGCTAATACATTTGATGGACTATTTTGCACTACTACACGTAGCTAATGCTAGTCATATTTAGCAGTGTAATTTGAATATCTACTCTTTAGTTTACCATGGCAGTGGATAAGAAGGAAAAAGTTTCATTTGACAAATCTGCTCATCTAGAGAGGGCTTTTCATTTGTGCTATAGGAAAGATAAGCATGATTACATTTCTGCTTATTCATGTAAACCTCAACTACATTGTGTAATCTAATTTCATGTATTGATACATTTTTTATTTTATTTTTTAAAATCTTTTGTCATTCGCACACATATCCTTCTAGCTCCACAGCCTTTGGACTGTGGATAGTTCTATGAGAGAGATAAAAGTAGTAGACACAGAGTGTTTATTTTTTGTCTATATTGCTCATTTCATTCAGTGCTTTAACGTCTATAAATCCTGCAGAGATGTTACGTATGAGATTTGTAATGTAAATCACACTGGATTTTACTTACTATTGTTATACAACTTAAAGGCAGTCATTTTTCCTGGTTTAAAAAGACTGCATTCTACTGCAGACAATCTAAATGGAGAAACGTAATTTTAAAAATGATTGTCAACTTAACAACTTGTGTTCATAATTATGGTAATTTAGTACATAACACTTAAATTCCTTTTAAATAATGTGAAAATGAAGTGTGTTTGTGTGTGTCATATTTTTGTTTGGATGTGTGTGTGTGTGTAATACACATGGCCATTCCATGTATAGTAACATTTGTGTCTGGAATGGATGGGAACCCGATTTAACAAAACTAGTAACGTTTGTGTCAGGAATAGATGGGAACCCGATTTAACATAACTATATATATTTTTATGACCTACCTCAGAGTGTTAGAAAGACCATGTGTGCAACGTGTGTGGGGTGGGTGGAAAACATATGGCCGTACCAGGTATGGTAACGTTTGTGTCACGAATGGATGTGATACAGATTTAACATAACTATATATATTTTTATGACCTACCTCAGAGTGTTAGAAAGAACATGTGTTTGCAACTTGTGTGGGTGGAAAACATATGGCCGTACCAGGTATGGTAACGTTTCTGTCACGAATGGATGTGATCCAGATTTAACATAACTATATATATTTTTATGACCTACCACAGAGAGTTTCATATTCTATGTGAAAAGAAAGAACATGTGTGCAACGTGTGTGGGTGTCTGGAATACACATGGCCATACCATGTATGGTAACGTTTGTGTCACGAATGGATGTGATCCCGATTTAAAATAACTATATATATATTTTATGATCATGACCTTTGCTCTAGATATAGAGAGTTAGAATGTGTATCTTTTTGACCTTTGACCTATACCTGTCAAAAATAAGGTTACAATATATACAAACTATCTCTCTCTGTTGTAACCTGAAATCAAAACCATCTGTGTCTTGCACACCCCTATGTCCAAAAAGATTGTCAGAAGCCATATGGGAGCGTTGTAATATCAGGGAGCAGCACGCGTTTGTTGTACAACACCTTAAACTTTTAAACGACTATTGTGTACACTATTGTGTAGTGTGAAATGTTTTTTATTACGTACAATGGTATCTGTGTATGCCAGTATATGACGACTATTATCCGCCCCCATGACGTAGTGGTCAACAAGTCCAATCAGTGTGTCTAATCTAATGGCTTTTGAATTTACCACGTTGAGTGTGATACCTTTGACTTTCATACAAACCTTGCCCTTGGCAGTGCGGTAACCGTATGTTTTTGCCCACCTGAACAAAATTCGATAATGTGATCACCCTCTCCATCCTCATCAGTTAAATTGCCAAGATAGGGCCCCAACGGAGGTTCCCAGTCGCCCTCTCTAGATGTAAAGATCACGCTGTCTGTGTCACCGTACAACAACCTATCAACCAATATGTCCATCAACTCATACAGCTCTAGACGTGCATAAGCTGTTGTAAAAGCCCAAAGAAAGATGTTGATGTCACGAGCCTGACCCCCTTTCCCATCTGCATAACACCATTGAATTAGTGCTACACTGTCTGACACGAACAAAAAGTGTTTAATGTCGTAACCGTCACCGAATATATATTGTGTAATCTGTTCCGGGTCCAAAATTAGTTCTGTACACGGCAAGTTTTCACGCATCGAGAAAAGACCCCAAAGTGAGTTCAGCAGAAGTTTGTTAATAGAATGTCGTGCTGGGTCATGACTTATTTTATCAACATCCATCTTAATCCTCTCTTTCTCATAGTAATCTGAGATGTAGGATTTCTTGTCTGCATCTGTCACAACAGGTGCAGGGAACCCAGTGGCCTCTTGTTTGTATTGTAAAAATGATTTAACATAGTCACAAAACAAAGTTTCTGACCGTTGTGGAAAATGCCACACCTCGTCCACTTTCGTTACAATGTAACCCTTTTCCACACTTTTCAACAGTTTGATGCTGACCCAACAGCCTGAAATTGCTCTTTCATCATCAGTATGGCCACACGGGTCTGTCTGATTCTGCTGTTCTACGCATGTACGACAGAGTGGAAACATAAGCTTACCACCAGTTGTGTAGGGAAGGACGGGGTGAAGCAGTTTTCGTGGTGGCAGCACTGTAGCTTTGACAAACCCATAATAAAAAGAGGTTCAAAATCATTGAAAATTATTTGGGGATGTCCTATGAGGTAACATTTTTTGGCTTGGCAAAAGGGATACAAGCTTGTAAAGTCGACATATCATATTTTTTCACTAATGTCGGCTTTGTGATACAATTTGTATGCGTTAGTACGACCACCAAATAGAGCGTTGCGTAAATAGAGCGTTGCGCAATTTCAATCTTTCATGATGTGTGTAAGTGGACATAAAGGCCATTACAGCGACATCGATCTGTTTATGGTTATTCCACTCACACTCCCACATTACCTTAACATCCAGACCATACGCTTTTCCAATATTTCGAGTTTGTCATCAAATTGTCTTCTGAGCAAGCCGTAGGGCACTTTTGATAACAGATGTAAATGGTTGGGGTTATAACGACAATCATGCCTGTGAAACATACAACCGTTGAATTCGAAAGCGTATTTGACACCATCCTTTTCATAATAACCATCGAGATGGTATTTTCCAATCACCATCTCGCCGTGGTTTAATGCGTGCTGAATGTTTATGCCGTGTGTTGTTTTGACATATTCAAGCCATTCAATGGAAACGGTTGAGTATGTCTTGTTGCGATTTATGCGTTGTTAGGGGGTCAGAGCTAGGGTTTTATACACGGCCATGCAGCACGCTGCTAAAGTGGTGTATCTGAATGGGTCTAATTTGGTACACTGTATGAATTCATGACAGTACTTCATACATGCCTCACGGAGCAAAACAACGTCATTCTTGCCATACATGGTGAGTTCTTTTTTAAAATCAAACACCTTATCCGATACCGTAACATACCACTCATCAAACAGAGCCCTCTCTTTGTCAGACATTGTCTCATAGCCATAGAAATGCTTGTCCGGGTATGGTCCTACGTAGTCTTCGTTTTCTATTCTATTGAACAGGTGTGGAAAATGACCTTTCTCAGTACAGTTTAGATTTAATGCAGCGGACGTCATGGCCAGACGCATAGGGATGAATGAGTAGCTATCGATGAAACATTGCTTGAATGTCTTGTCATACATTAAAATGTTCCGACAGCCTTGCACAGTAATTTGAAGTGTTAGCTCTGCTTTTGCGAAATATTCCAAAAGTATAAAGTTGTCAAACCCAGAGGCATTGTGTGCAACCCATGTAAAATTCTGATAATGAGGCTGTCTAAACTTTTTAACAAGTCAATCTATACAGTCTGATTTTGTCTCAAAATCATAATATATGCATTTGTCGCTAGGTGACTCAAGTTCTATTGGTTGTATAAAACACTGGTGTACGCCATCATTAACCAATTCCGCGCCATAATGGATACAACGTTCTGCTGCGTGTTATTTTGGGGTGGATCCATTGACATGATATCGCCTATTAGATTTCTGACAGTATTTAGTGACACCACACTGAGCGTACTGTTGTCCTATTTGCATTTGTTTATGCGCTTTATGACAGTAGGCTGATCTGCAGTACTGCAAACAATCGTGACATTTCCTCGTTTTGACAGCGTATTTATGACAATCAGGCGCATTACAAACATCGCAAACGTATTTACACCTAAGGTCTCTATGGCTAGAAAAACCTTGGTGACAGTAGTTGCACACGTATGGGGTACCAATGAACGCTTTTAGGTTCTTAATCATGAAATAATGATCATTTTGTAGATACAAGAACACGGTCTTATTATGAAGCACGTCACTGGTCGTAAAGCGTTCCAACAGACCAGTGCATGTTCTATGGAACACCACTATTTTAATGTGTAACAACCGTTCAAAACGTGTGATGTCATTAAACCCTATCTTCTGCTGTACTGAATACCCTGCAGTGTTCTGCAGAGACTCGGCTATCGGTTCTAGATCAGTACACGACGTTTGTGGATGTAGAAAATGGGCCAGAAAGATTGCAAAACACAGATTGTTAGATATATTGTTGGGGCAAAACAGATTCATTCTGTTTCTGGCAATTACTTTGTTATGGGCTAGATCACGTATCTTTCAATAAGCACCACCGTGTTTACCACGAGTTATAGACACATTTAGATCCAGACAGTCATCAGCCCGCACGTTAGAATTGCTTTGCACAATGTTCTCAATCTGGTTTGTGAACACGTACACATCGTAATTGTTGTCAGGTGACAAGACAGCATTAACATCAGAGGGTAGTCTAGAACCTGCATGAAGTTGGACCCCCACCCAACGCAAAACGTCAGCAGTTTGTGCTCTGTTTCTGCTGATTTGTGCCGTCCAAAACACTGGTGGTGC
The DNA here is from genome assembly GCF_023375685.1 of Ictalurus furcatus. Classification (NCBI taxonomy): domain Eukaryota; kingdom Metazoa; phylum Chordata; class Actinopteri; order Siluriformes; family Ictaluridae; genus Ictalurus; species Ictalurus furcatus. The sequence continues at coordinate 5,258,160 of NC_071279.1, forward strand.
TGAAGTGGAGCTGTCTCTTCCACACCACCACGGCAGTCACGGAAGGAGTGATCTTTGTTTCCTGTGCGCCAGCTGCCGGCCTGTCGCCACAGTACACATTCAAACATCATGCTTTTTCTAACAATGTGGTTACACAAACGAAATACCCCCATACAGTAACACAAACGCATACCCAATATTAACCATTGACACGCTTTTTCAGACGTATTTCGCACCCCCAAAAACCAGACTCATTAACATAAATACCTTTGTTGGGGGGCTACTCCCCCCCACACACACCCCTCCACCACAGCCCATACACACAGGGGCCAGATTGACCCACTGATACAGTCCACAGGTTACCCCCACCCCTGGTCATAAATTAGGTTACCTACCGAAACGGCAGTCATGGAAGCACAAAGGGCCATAAATCAGCACACACTACATTGATTGACAGTTTGACAGAAAGTGTATGATATAACTACTGACAAATTCTACAACAAAATTATTAACAAAACTGGATGCACAAATGAATTAGAATATAAAATCTGTAGCATGCTGTGAATCATACCAGATTAAAATATTGTCGAACAAATACATTCACCGTAAGTTGTCTGAACAAATATAGTCAGCTTTTTAATTTGGAAAATTTCAGTACTCAATAGACTTCTTGTTACGCCACGGCGAACTCGGGGCTGCAGTTCACAGTGTGTAGTGCCGCCCACGGAGGGGGCGGACGAGAACTACACTTCCCAGCCATGCCCACGCTCAAATTCACCGGAGTTTTGATTACAAACACCTGCACCAGATCAAAGGTTATAAAAGGGATGCGTTAACATCAGTGGCTTGCGAAGTAAATGCTCAGCAGCCTCGTCTCTGTCGTGTACCAAGCCGTATTTCCTGATCCGCCATTCTGGTTTCACCTTTTGCGTGTTTATCGACTACGATTCTGCCTAATCCCAGTTACACCTGTTTGCCCGATCTACTGACCTTGTTTTCCGTCGTACTCCGTTTTCCATCAACCTCACACACTCTGGACTGTCCTTCCGCATTTGTCTCCGCAGAGGAATCGTAACAGATTACTTCACCCAATATGGAGACAGCGGACTCTCCGGAGTGGCAGCAGCACATCCTGGATCAGAACCGCGCGTTAGCGGTGCATCGGGATGAGATTTCAAGTTTGTGCGTGGAGGTTTCTCGTTTGAGCACTTCCGTATCTCCGTTCACGGTACCCTCTGCTCCAACGATGCATCCGCCTCTGGCTGCCTCAGGGTATGTTCAGCACATGCAAGCTGCGCACTTTCCGAGCATGCCGGCTGCGCACTATCAGGCGCCGGCTGTGCACATTCCGGCCGCGCCGGCTGCGCACAATCCGCCTCTGCCTACACCAGAGAGATATGCTGGGGAGCCGGAGGGATGCAAGGGCTTCCTGCTACAATGTAGGCTGTTTTTTGAGAGCCACCCGGACATGCCGGAGGTTCGTAAGCTGACCCACTTTATGGAGCTTCTCTCCGGGCCAGCCCTGGCATGGGCTACGACGGAGTGGGAGCGAGGAGGCAATGTCAGACCCTCACTAACGGACCTCCTCGCCCGTTTCCAGGCTCCCGCACCGCGAGGGAATATGCGCTGGAATTCCGCACCATCGCTGCTGGGAGCGGATGGAATGAGCTGGCACTTAAGACCGCATTTCGCCAGGGGCTAAATCCAGAACTATTGAAGGAGTTAGCCTGTGGGGTGAGCAGCTCACCTTCGATGACCTTGTTGACCTCGCCATACGGCTGGACTGGCTACACCGTACAAACCGCCCCGCGCTGTGTGGGCCATTGCCAACAGAGATGGTTCCTCCAGCCAAGCCCATGCAGCTTGGGCATGCTCGGACCCGCGAGGAGGAGAACGACAGAAGATGTCGCGAGTCAAGGTGCTTCTACTGCGGCGAGGGCACTCATCCCATTCGTCAGTGCCTCCACAGGAGACCTCGAACAACTGAGAGGAGCACGGACAACCAAGCACACCGCTATTGGGTGAGTCCATTCCAGTCACATGTTTCACATGTATTTGCTTTACCCATTGTGCTCGAGCACTCAGGCTGTTCTTTTGTCCTTTCAGCGCTAGTCGACTCTGGAGCGGCCGAGAATTTCATAGATGAGAGGATGGCGCGAGATCTCGGCCTCCCCATACACCCCTTGCTCCACCCTTGCGAGGTCCAATCTATCGACGGATTCCCCAAAGGAGGGGGTATCATATCCCATAGTACGCAACCAATCCATGTCCAAATCAGTGCCCTCCACCACGAGACCATCGTCCTTTACATCACGGTCTCTACTAGACATCCCGTTATTCTCGGTCTACCCTGGCTAGCACTTCACAACCCTCAGGTCTCGTGGACGGACTAACAAATTACCCAATGGTCCCCGTACTGCTTACACAATTGTCTGAGGGGTCCCACGGTTCCAGTGGCAACAACGACTGTGGAGAGTCCCCTGTCCTATGTCCCGGTCAAGGTCCCTCCTGAATATCGCAACCTTCATGAGGTGTTCAGTAAGGAGAGAGCAAGTTGTTTACCACCTCACAGACCCTACGACTGCGCCATCGACCTTCTATCCGGTGCCAGTCCACCTCGGGGCCGTGTGTACCCGCTCTCCCAAGCCGAACAGCGAGCCATGGAGGAATACATTCAGGAGGCTCTCCAGCAGGGGTATATTCGACCCTCCGTGTCCCCCGCATTGACTGGCTTCTTCTTTGTTGAGAAGAAAGGAGGGGGCCTTCGACCATGTATCGACTATCGGGGCCTCAACCAAGTGAGAGTAAAGTACCGGTATCCCCTGCGTCTCGTCCCCTCAGCCCTGGAACAGCTATGGTCCGCGGCTATCTTCATGAAGCTGGACCTACGCAGCGTGTACAACTTGATCCGCATTAGGGAGGGGGACGAGTGGAAAACAGCCTTTAGCACCACCTCCGGACACTATGAATACCTGGTTATGCCGTATGGGCTCGCTAACGCTCCCTCAGTGTTCCAGAATCTGATCAATGACATCCCGAGGGACATGCTGGGGAGGTACGTCGTCGCTTACATTGACGACATATTGGCGTACTCAATGTCTCTAGAGGAACACATCACGCATGTTCGGCAGGTATTGCGTCCCCTGCTGCAACACCAGCTCTTTGTAAAGGCAGAGAAGTGCGAGTTCCACCGACACACAATATCATTCCTAGGGTGTATCATTAGCCCGAAAGGGATCGCCATGGATCAGCGCAAAACTCAAGCGGTCGTGGAATGGCCTGCTCCCAGAACCATTAGAGAGCTGCAACGTTTCCTTGGCTTCGCAAACTTCTATCGGCGATTCTTTCGGGACTTTAGTAAGATTGCGCAACCTCTGACATCCCTCCTAAGGGGTAAGCCCAGGTGACTCCACTGGACCCCAATCACCCAGGAGGCTCTGGAGAAACTTAAAAGGGCCTTCACTACAGCCCCCATCCTCAGACATCCGGATAACTCCAAACCGTTCGTCGTGGAGGTCGATGCATCCGAGGCGGGAGTGGGGGCCGTTCTGTCTCAGAGATTCGGGGAGAAGCCCAAGCTGCATCACGTGGCATTCTTTTCACGGAAGTTTTCGCCAGCCGAATGCAATTACAATGTGGGGAACCGAGAACTCCTGGCTGTTAAACTGGCCCTGGAGGAGTGGAGACACTGGCTGGAGGGAGCCGCACACCCCTTTATTATCTACACAGACCACAAAAATCTCGAATATCTGAGGACTACCAAGCGTCTCACGCCCCGCCAAGCTCGTTGGTCCCTGTTCTTCTCCAGGTTCCAGTTTACTCTGTCTTATAGGCCTGGAACTAAGAACACTAAGGCTGACGCACTGTCCCGTATCCACACTTCGGAGGGTCGACTGGACCAGGAGGGGTATATCTTACCCCCTGCCAGTATCGTTGGTGCCGTAGAGTGGACCCTAGATCGAGCCCTAGCCCGCATGCCCAGGTCACGAGTCCCAACAGCCTGTCTTCCTGAGAAACAGTTTGTACCGAAAAGGTACCGCCTGGAACTCATCACCTGGGTCCACGCGACACCAGCGACCGGTCATCCGGGGGCCCGTCGCACCTACCAACTGCTGGCTGAGAAGTATTGGTGGCCCCACATGCCTAGGGATGTACGGCGAATCGTATCTTCGTGCTCCTCGTGTGCGCAGTCCAAGGTGCCACGCGCTCTGCCTGCCGGGAGGTTGGTACCACTACCCACACCTGACCGTCTTTGGTCCCACCTGTCCCTAGATTTCATAACGGATTTGCCGGAATCGCAGGGTAACACCGTTATACTGGTGATCATTGACCGGTTTTCGAAATCCCTGCGCCTCGTTCCACTACCGGCCATCCCATCCGCCTTTACCACGGCGGAACTCCTCTTCCAACATGTGTTCCGATACTTTGGCATACCAGAAGAGATTGTAAGCGACAGGGGTCAACAGTTCACATCTCGCGTATGGCCCAGCTTCATGGAGAAGATGGGAGTCACTGTTAACCTCACGTCGGGGTGCTATCCCCAGGCCAACGGACAGGCAGAACGGGTCAATCAAGAGGCCATACGACTCCTTTGAACCTTCTGTTCCTCCAATCCAGGAGATTGGAGCCAGTTCCTACCGTGGGCGGAGTATACACAGAATTCGCTGCGGCATTCCGCCACCCAGCTCACCCCATTTCAATGCGTTTTGGGCTACCAACCACCATTGTTCCCCTGGAATGTCTCCCCCACTGACTCACCAGCGGTAGATGAATGGTTCCGCCGGAGTGAACAGGTTTGGGAAAGCACCCACCAACAGTTACTGCAGGCCTCCCGCACTGCCAAACGAAAGGCAGTGGAGATAGGGTGTGGCTTTCTACAAAAGATCTAAAGTCAACCCTTCCTGGCAAGAAGCTCCAACCAAAGTATATCGGCCCTTTCCAAGTCCTGACACAAATTAACGAAGTCACATACCGCTTGGACCTACCAAAGCACAGCCGCATCGTCCCGTCATTTCATGTCTCCCTCCTCAAACCAGTGATACCGGGCCCCTTGGCCACGGCGGTGCCGGAAGACTCCCCACCAGCCCCGCTAGAAATTGAAGGCCGCCCGGCCTACCGCGTCCGTGACATCATGAACTCCAGACGTAGAAGGGGAAGGCTCGAATATCTGGTAGACTGGGGGGGCATGGACCAGAGGAGCAGTGCTGGGTCCCAGCCCAGGACATTCTGGACGCAAATCTGCGTAGAGACTTCCACGCGGCGCACCCAGACAGACCAGACCCCCGGAGGAGAGGGAGGCCTTGGAGGGATTCGGCTCCCGGAGTGAGCCCTTTGGGGGGGCTCTGTTACGCCACGGCGAACTCGCGGCTGCAGTTCACAATGTGTAGTGCCGCCCACGGAGGGGGCGGCCGAGAACTACACTTCCCAGCCATGCCCGCGTTCAAGTTCACCGGAGTTTTGATTACAAACACCTGCACCAGATCAAAGGTTATAAAAGGGATGCGTTAACATCAGCGGCGAAGTAAATGCTCAGCAGCCTCGTCTCTATCGTGTACCAAAGCATATTTCCTGATCCGCCATTCTGGTTTCACCTTTTGCGTGTTTATCGACTACAATTCTGCCTAATCCCAGTTACACCTGTTTGCCCGATCTACTGACCTTGTTTTCCGTTGTACTCCGTTTTCCATCAACCTCACGCACTCTGGACTGTCCTTCCGTGTTTGTCTCCGCAGAGGAATCGTAACACTTGTACTCAAATTACATGTGAAACAGACATATTTATTATTATATAAAGACTAACAACATTAGTATTACATGTAAATGTGAAGTACTTTCAGAACTGACCCCACCGATCATTTTTTTCCATTTCTGTTTAATGTGACAAAAAAACTGTGCAATATTTTAAGTAGACACAACATACATGATTCTTCTGACTTTTGCAAATGTAATGAATTGTCGTAATGAATTCTTGTAATGAATTGCAAATGTAATTAATTAAATGTAATTGTATGTAATTAATGTAAATGTAATTAATGAGCTGTTTTTATATACCTTATTGAACATGTTTGGACCTTGGGACTACTTCATTACCGAAAAGGAAATTAATAAGCTTCAGCAAGTCATCCAGTTGACAGCCAGTAATATTATGTACAGCAGCATGACTCATTATCAACAGCAGAGCCTCTGCCTTTGTGATTGAGCCTGTTGATTTGAGAACTGTGTCCATCCCTGTGTCTGTGCCAATTTTGTGACGTGGATCGTTTGTCGGAGTTTGAACCTCACTTTCACTGTCCGTGTCATCAGATCTTGTATCTTCAGAAGAAAACGGGCTCATCTAATTCATCCAATCCAAAGAAATCTGATACACTCCCACCATAAAGAATTATGAAAAGACACTTAGCTTAGTATGGCACAGGACAAAGAACTGTGTTTTAATATTTAGTGACTGTTAATTTAATGTGAAATACCATTATTGGTATACAGTAAACAATCTTAAATCTAAGCCTAATCAATGAGTACTATGTCATAAAAATGCACATTAGTAAGAACAAAAATGTCAAATAATTTTTAAGTATATTTCACTCAAATTTTAGGATCACTACTATTTTAAGGTATATGATGTCCCTTTATCCATCCATCCATCTTCTATACCGCTTATCCTTCTTCAGGGTCACGGGGGGACCTGGAGCCTATCTCAGGAAGCATCGGGCACAAGGCAGGGTACACCCTGGACAGGGTGCCAATCCATCGCGGAGCACAATCACATACACACTCACACACCCATTCATACACTACGGACACTTTGGACATGACAGTCCACCTACCATGCATGTCTTTGGACTGGGGGAGGAAACCGGAGTACCTGGAGCAAACCCCTGCAGCACGGGGAGAACATACAACTCCGCACACACAGGTGGGAATCGAACCCCCGACCCTGGAGTTGTGAGGCGAACGTGCTAAGCCACCGTGCGCATGTCCCTTTATGACTATTCATTTTGCAAATGCATATGCAAATTCCATAATTTGGTGGTGCAACCCCTAGCTGTATTTTACCCCTTGTTTACCACCCAATGCCTAAAAACGTGCTGTTGTTACCAGTCCAGATAACACAAATAAGCCACCCATGTTTTGACCTAAAAATCATCGTGGTCTGAGAGGTGCTGTAAATGTAAATTTGAAATCATGCATCCCAAAAATGTCCAATAGTTATGACATGTTTATTATGCATGCACATACTTGTATCCACCTTATTCCTACACCCCTTGATTCCTTGCATGAATTATAGGCATGACTTCCAGTTACTTGTTAGTGTTTAGCCAACAACAGCAAAGTTAGCAGTTATGCTAAAGGTATTAATCGTTTGGTGATAAGGAAAGTAAATAATGAGGGAGCATAATCTTTTCAAATCTCAAACTGGGACATTATCTCCCTGCCTTCATTTATTTAGGAATGGGAGAATGGTATGAAGAAAGTGGCCTTGGATAACCTACAGTAGCATATTTAGCTACTTCATTTATTCTGTTGCTATCGAAATTTAAAACAAATGTAAATGTTAGTATGCAGTAGACACACAAGTGGTTATACTTTTATTTCAGCTGTAAATGATATCACAAAATAAAAATACCTCAATACAAGAACTACAAATAAAATCTTAAGCAAGGATAGCTCAGAATTAGCAATAAAATATAACAAAATATAACAAAAATATAACCAAAACAAAATAACTCATCCTGTACATACAGGCCTTGTTTTTCTTTGTTAAACTGAAAGTTAAAGATTCTTGTGTTAACTTCTTGTCAACAAAGCAAAATGATCACACACACAGTTTTGGGAGGCTCTTTAAGTTTAGAAGTTTCAGCCATGTTTTCTCTGTCCGTCTTCTTTTGGTAGACGATGAAAGTGCACCACTGCTGACAGGAACATACACAGTAATACTAAAACATATATTTAAAAAGTATTGAGAAAATGCAACATACTAAATAATACTAAACAATGGCAATTTAATGCAACCACCGCAAAACACGCTCCGTCCAACGTTGGCTATTATTGTCACTTCCTCTAGTTTTCAAAAGATTTGCCTATAATGATTTCTACAGTATTAGCTTCAGGAATAAGGTGGAAATAGACACTTTTAGTGTTTGTAAACAAAAAGAGACACGTGTACCTGGTTGATGATACTTGGTTTTAATCTGACTGAACAATCTACCAAGAATTTTATTTAGAAATCTGATTAACAATAGCTAAAATGTTAACGAGCTAAAGAATACTAAAATTTCTGAAATACTCAAACCAGCCCATCTGGGACCAACAACCATGACACGGTTAAAGTCACAGAGATCACACTTTTCCTTCGTTCTGATGTTTGATTTGAACATTAACTGAATCTCTTGACCTGTATCTGCATGATTTTATACACTGCGCTGCTGCCACATGAATGGCTGATTGGATTGAACTGCATGAATATGCAGGTGTACAGGTGTTCCTAATAAAATGAACGGTGAGTGTAATCTCCAGCTTTGAATCAGACGGAGAGGAAGACGTCACAGTGACGTGTCTCCCTCCCCCAGGGGTCTACACAGCGCTGGCGAGAAGCAGCTGTCTCTCCTCCTGTCACTCAGCACAGTTCACTGCGGTTTTAGGAGGCGACGCTGTAGCTGTCTGAGCTGATGGGGGTCTTTTGGGAAGATACTGACATTGTCACAAATCTACCGGTGCTAGCAGTGTAAGCTAGCGAGGCGGCTAGTTGCAGCTTAGCTTCACACAGTTCCTGTGATACAAAAGTGTCCTGGTGCGTCTCCAAGGAGGGACCCATTAAGCATGATGAAGAAAAAGAAATTCAAGTTTAAAGTGGATTTTGAGCTGGACGAGCTGTCTTCGGTGCCGTTCGTTAACGGGGTCCTGTTTTGTAAAATCCGTCTCCTGGACGGCGGGTTTTCGGAGGAATCCTCACGGTAAAGACCCCCATGTTTGTGTTTACATTCAGCTCTTCACAGTGTACTGCACTAAAGGCTCAGTTAACACTCTTTATTAACGTCATTCATGTCGCTGATTATTCCTACAGTTTCCCTTAGCAAAGTAATGTAAACATGTGCCTGTTACTCCTGTGAAGAAGCAGGTTTACATGAAGAGGTTTCTTTTGGATCCGTTAGTAATACTATTTTCTGGCTTCCGCGAAATAAAAGGTACCTAGTGGTTCAGCAGCTGATCTGTGACCGATACTGAGAGGGACTGGTGTTTATTCGGCGAAATTCAGAGGTACTAACAATCTGACAGTCTCTAATAAGTACAACTCGGTGGACTTTAAGTGGTCATTTGCGCTTTTTAATGACGTCATTTCCCACCTCGGGACGTTCGACATGGGAAGTGGAAAAAGAACATGGACGCCTCCACGGAAGCTTGTTTCCTTTGCTCTGTCAGAGCACGTAAAGCACATAAAAAGCTCGTTTAACCGCAGTTTTACAGTTACATGCCTGAGGAGCTACTGGTTCTGTTCTACTGTAGTAAACTAAAACATTCAGGTAACACTTTACACTGAAACTGCAGAAACCTAATCAGCTAACGTTAGTGCAACGTCTAATATAGATGATTACCTTATCAAAACAGTCATAAGTATGATCGGTGTTATAGATTTAACCAAGTATTTTGTAGAATAACTGCTCTAATGCTGCTATAAACGCATTTAAAGCGCACCTATTATGGATTTGAAACGTGCCTAATTTTGTTTTAAAGGTCTCATACAATAGATTTACATGCATCTGAGGACAAAAACACTTTAACGTGCTTAAACTGCAGCATTACCTTTCCCCCCAGTGTCACAAACAACTCGTTAAATGATGAGTTCTAAAAGATTCATTCTAAACTCCTCCTTTCAGACAGCATACTCTGCTCTTATTGGTCGGATTTCATAGTCTGTTGTGATTGGTCTACCGCTGTCAGCGTGTGTAGGGGAAAAGGAATCGACCACTACCTTAACAAGTTTCAGCTCCATCTGAAAAAAAAAATGACTAGAGGCAGGGCTTTTTGTTACAAACCTGCATAGGTTAGTACAGCAAGTAAGTCTGGAATTACTAACGACTCGTTTCAGCTGTTCAGAATCGGTTCCTTCTTTTGGGAGTCAATAACTCAGTTTGCACTTTGATTTTTGAAACTTTGCAGACTTTTTACATTCACATACAGCTCTATAACACACTACATGAAAGGTAATATCTGAAAAACCATAATGGGTGCACTTTAAAAGTAGAGAAGGCCCACTGTTCACAGTGTGAGCGGCCATGTTGATGTGACATCACATCGTAACCCGGGAAGGAACTGGTAGTTGAGAAGACTATCCCAAGTTGAAATGTCAAGTCGAGGGTGTTTTCTGACCAGTTTTAGGTGGAGAATTACGAATTGCAGATTCACCGTGAACACAGTGTCATACAGTATACATGTACAATAAGGCTCTATCCAGCATCCTAATTGTTCTTCGCTTTGTCCCTCTGTGGCTCTTAAAAGTTCTGTGTAGATAGATAGATACAGTAGATAGATCACTTTTATTCATCCCCGGGGGGGTTCACCCTCTGTAAGGTGTTCTGTAGGTGGGGACTCGTGATGTGACCACAGTGATGAAATAAACCATTTTTCTAGCGTGAATCGTATGAGTAATTAGGGTAAGCTGTAAGAACTGCTTTCTGTGAGTTACAGTAGTATCCGATATGGGCGTAAACCTTACTTTTAAGTGTAAATCCAAAGATTTACTACCGGTTATCAGCAAAAACAGCAGTGTGTGTTTTCACCAGGCTAAATCTGCTGTGACCCACATAACATTTTTGAAGCCAGAACCTCTGGCATTGTTTGCAATGGTAGCTCAGTGGTTAAGACATTGGACTACTGATTGGAAGGTCGTGAGTTGAAATCGAACCAAGCTGCCACTGATGGACCCTTGAGCAAGGGCCTTAACCCTCAACTGCTCAGTTGTATAAAAAGGAGATAAATGTACGTCGCTCTGGATAAGGGCATCTGCCAAATGCCATAAAATGTAAATGCATGTTTCAATTACATATGTAGTTTATTTATTTGATTAGTTTTAGGGTTGCCACAAATGTTCAAATCATTTGATAGTTACCAAAAATGATTTAGATGATACTTTCTGAATGCTCTGTCACCTGTTTACTGGTTGGGCTGGCTGTGTCACATACAGTATGTACATAAGATTGTTTACACTGTTAGCCACTAACAAATATACATTATTATGTTTAGATGGTTCAGTTACATTTCCAATAAAATTTTATTTGTATCCATTTATCAATGGACATTGTCACAAAGCAGCTTTACAGAAAAATATAAATTTCGGATATAAATTGTAGATTTATAAATTTATCCCTAATGAGCAGCCAGAGGCGACGGTGGAAAGGAAAAATGCCCTGAGACATCTGGGTGACACTGGATTGTGTGATTGTAATTTATTCTCTTCTATAACTGTATGCTATATGGTCAAACTTACCATTGTGTTAACAGGAAATTCATTAGAGTTTTAACATGAAGTCTGTGTTGTTGAACTTATCCATTGTTCACTGATGCAGACTTGAGTGCAAAACTTTGTGGTAATTGTAGTCCTAACGCTATCATAGAAATTCAGAAATAACTATAACAAAATAACATTAAGAACATTTTAACTATATAAATTTCTTTGCCTTTTCAAATACAGTGGCAATGGATGGTGTTGGCATGCTAGTTTGGGTACTTTTAAGCTTTGTTGTTTTGCTGTACTCTGCAAATTGAATTGGATATCGTGCTTTCAGGGGATGTATCAGATTATTATTTTTCGAAAGCCGACAATGCCATTTCTGGCTGAAAATTTTCAGCGAATCTCTACTATTTACAGTATCTCACATAAGTGAGTACACCCCTTACATTTTTGTAAATATTTCATCATATCTTTTAATGTGACAACACTGAAGAAATGACACTTTGCTACAATGTAATGTAGTGAGTGTACAGCTTGTATAACAGTGTATATTTGCTGTCCCCTCAAAAAAAACTCAACACTCAGCCATTAATGTCTAAACTGCTGGCAACAAAAGTGAGTACACCCCTAAGTGAAAATGTCCAAATTGGGCCCAAAGTGTCAATATTTTGTGTGGCCACCATTATTTTCCAGCACTGCCTTAACCCTCTTGGGCATGGAGTTCACCAGAGCTTCACAGGTTGCCACTGGAGTCCTCTTCCACTCCTCCATGACGACATCACGGAGCTGGTGGATGTTAGAGACCTTGTGCTCCTTTACTTTCCGTTTGAGGATGCCCCACAGATGCTCAATAGGGTTTAGGCCTGGAGACATGCTTGGCCAGTCCATCACCTTCACCCTCAGCTTCTTTAGCATGGCAGTGGTCGTTATCATGCTGGAATACTGCCCTGTGGCCCAGTCTCCGAAGGGAGGGGATCATGCTCTGCTTCAGTATGTCACAGTACATGTTGGCATTCATGGTTCCCTCAATGAACCGTAGCTCCCCAGTGGAGGCAGCACTCATGCAGCCCCAGACCATGACACTCCCACCACCATGCTTGACTGTAGGCAAGACACACTTGTCTTTGTACTCCTCACCTGGTTTCTGCCACACATCCTTGACACCATCTGAACCAAATAAGTTTATTTTGGTCTCATCAGACCACAGGACATGGTTCCAGTAATCCATGTCCTTAGTCTGCTTGTCTTCAGCAAACTGTTTGCGGGCTTTCTTGTGCATCATCCTTAGAAGAGTCTTCCTTCTGGGACGACAGCCATGCAGACCAATTTGATGCCGTGTGCGGCGTATGGTCTGAGCACTGACAGGCTGACCCCCCACCCCTTCAACCTCTGCAGCAATGCTGGCAGCACTCATATGTCTATTTCCCAAAGACAACCTCTGGATATGACGCTGAGCACATGCACTCAACTTCTTTGGTCGACCATGGCGAGGCCTGTTCTGAGTGGAACCTGTCCTGTTAAACCGCTGTATGGTCTTGGCCACCGTGCTGCAGCTCAGTGTCAGGGTCTTGGTAATCTTCTTATAGCCTAGGCCATCTTTATGTAGAGCAACAATTCTTTTTTTCAGATCCTCAGAGAGTTCTTTGCCATGAGGTGCCATGTGGTGCCATGTCGAACTTCCGGTGACCAGTATGAGGGAGTGTGAGAGCGATGACACCAAATTTAACACACCTGCTCCCCATTCACACCAGAGACCTTGTAACAGTAACAAGTCACATGACACTGGGGAGGGAAAATGGCTAATTGGGCCCAATTTGGACATTTTCACTTAGGGGTGTACTCACTTTTGTTGCCAGCGGTTTAGACATTAATGGCTGTGTGTTGAGTTATTTTGAGGGAACAGCAAATTTACACTGTTACACAAGCTGTACACTCACTACTGTACATTGTAGCAAAGTGTCATATCTTCAGTGTTGTCACATGAAAAGGTATAATCAAATATTTATAAAAATGTGAGGGGTGTACTCACTTTTGTGAGATACTGTACATCTGACAAACTGATGACGATCAGTCAAATAAGACCTGAGCCAGGAGAGGACCGTTCCCTGAATGCCAACAACATTTTCTAATCTATCAAGGAGAATAGTATGACCAATGGTGTCAAAAGCTGCACTAAGGTCAAGCAACATAAGCAAGAAGACGCAACCCTGATGAGAGGCCAGTAGTAGGTCATTTACTACTTTAACCAGCACTGTCTCTGTGCCATGATGAGGTCTAAATCCTTACTGATACATTTCATGAATGTTGTTCCTATGTAAGTACGAGCATAGCTGCTGTGTACAACCATTTCTAATATCTTAGAGAAAAATGCGATAAAGATATGAGATGTAGTTGGATAACTGACAGGGGTCACGGTCAGGTTTTTTAATCAGGGGTTTGATAACTGCTAGTTTAAATGATTTAGGTACATAGCCAGTGCTAAGGGAATAATTGATTATATTTAGAAGGGGTTTGATTACTTCTGGAATAATCTGTTTGAAGACACATGTATGGATCTAGTATACAAGTTGATTTTGATGTAGAATGAAATTTGTTCGGTCTCTCGAAGGCGAGTAAAACATTCTAATCGTTGATCAGATATGGTTATATTATCATCTACAGGGTTAGTTATAAAACTGTCTGGTTTTAAATTAATAGTCTGAATTTTTTGTCTAATATTTAAAATTTTGCCAGATTAATTTGAAAAAAAATAATCTCTGCTTTATAATGATCATGTGCATGATTCAATTGTGGTTTTATTCCTAGTTAATTTTGCTACAGTATTAAATAAGAATCTAGGATTATTTTTGTTATCTTCAGTTAGGGTTAGGAGAGGTGGACTGATCTAGCAGCATTAAGAGATTTTCTATAGTTCAGTAGGCTCTCCTTCCATGCTGTTTGAAATGCTACCAATTTGGTTTGATTCCATTTACGTTCTAATTGTCGAGTGGTCTGTTTTAAGGTGCGAATGTGATCATTATACCAGGGTGCTAGCTGTTTCTCTCTAATTATTTTTCTTTTGAGTGGAGCTACATTATTTAGAGTGTAGCAGAAGTAGATGATGTTTATGTTGTTTGCAAAACAATTCTAAACAACACATGTAAGCTGCACATGAATGTTTACTGGCTCATATGCATAATTGGATGTTAATAAAATGGGTCTGTAAATGTGGTGCGGTTCTCAGGCTATGACAACTCTCAAGACCACATATTTCCTGTTTGTCTGCATCAGTCTTTCAGTATGGTTAAGATACTGAAATTGATTCCACTGGCTGAGAAACCTCATGCAGAGTTAGATGTCCTCATGGTAACAGTGGCAAGAAGAAAAAGCTTAACCTTTGGAGAACAACAGAGAAGAAGGCTCCTTTTCTTTTATGTTCTTTTCTGAACATCACACACACATCTCTCACTCACACTTATCCTCAATGCTTTTCAATCTGTTCACAATCTTGTGTACTCGGCATACAATAATAAGCAATATCAAACTTATGTTGCTTTGTTGTGTTGTTTTTATACAGTTTATGCAAACAGTGCTTGGATATAAAAAGGTGTGCCACATTAACATGTTAAGCAGAGCACATGGTCTCACAAATTATAAGTACCCTTGTCACAATTAGGGCTGGGTGGTACTGCTAAAAAAATTGCTATACAGCTATTGATAAGTTCTAATCTTTTTTTAAACAATGACCAGTAGAAAAAAAGGTTTGAATTTAACAACTGTATTTTTAATTTACCCACTTTATTAAATGTTAAATTTCGCACTTATATAGCGCTTTTATCCAAAGCGCTTTACACTGTGTCTCATTCACACACCAATGGTAGCAGAGCTGCCACGCAAGGCGCTAACTTCCCATCGGGAGCAACTTGGGGTTCAGTGTCTTGCCCAAGGACATTTCGGTACGTGGAGTCACGTTGGCTGGGAATCGATCTGCCAACCCTACGATTAGTGGACAGTCCGCTCTACCAACTGAGCCACAGCCGCCCCACTTTATTAAGGCAAACAACAAATAATTTTAGCTTTAACAGTCAAAAACAAAATAGGATTTAAACAAATATCTTCTATTATAATATATATGAAGATTAAATAAACAAGTTTTAAAGAAACTCTTGAACTTAAATAAAATGTTACAAAATGTGTGCCATGTAAAAAGCAAGCTTTGAGGGAGATCAACATCGCATTATAGTGCAGAATGGGACTCTTGCTGCTCTGGTTTGTGCTCAGCCTGTTAGCATAGTTAGCCTAGCCTCATATAAAACTTCCACTTTAACACTTACTTCCGGATAACACTGTGCTGAGGTCCGCATCTGACAAGTGGAGCTCCTGCTCTGAGGACACTCGCTGTCCTCCCCCAAAAAAGCCAACTTTATGCCAGTCCGCTAGGTTCATCTTCTCTTGTGGCTTGTCTGCACAATCCCACCACTACTCACACAACCACCAGAGTTTGATGTTGGTCCAGAGTAATGTTATAGTAGGATTGGTAAGCCATTGCTCTTCCTGCGAGACCCGAATTTTAAGACCTGATTTTTGCAGCCTGAATTTGTGAGGAAAATAATGTGTTGAAATATTACCTGATGAATAATGAAGATGGTATTTTAACAACTGAATATTTTGGAACTGTATTTTAGGAAGGTGAATATGTGTGCATTGCTGGAATTTTGTTTTCAATCAAAATATACAAACCCAATGAATTACAGAGGAAACTAATTCAAGCACTGATATTATTATGTTTTATTTTTCGATTTCTGTCAAATTGCTGGGTGGAAAAATTCAAGTATTGTTATTGCTGTATGTTTTTATTCAATTTATGTTTATTTATTTATCAACATGCCATTTTGCCTTGAGGACATTTGGCACTATTATACTTCCATAGTAATATATAATATAAACATTTTTATATATTAACATTAACTGGATATGAAATATACTACTCTACAAATATATTTTTCTGTGCAATATATTAAATATAAATATAAAAATTTTATGTCAACTCATCTTCATTTAAATCTTTCAACAGTGTATTGGTGCTTTAATTCAGCATGAGCAGGGCGGCAAAAAAAAATTAGACTCCGAAACGCCGAAACTCCCGCTTCACTGCTGCAGCGTACGGTGTAAAATGATCAGTGCAGAGATTACAAACTGCAGTTTTGTCGTCATTCCTCACAAGAGACATCATCTTTACACACAGCATGAAATCAGTGGTTTTTTCCCTCACTCTTTTGATTGACAGGATATAATCGGCCCTGATCATCAATGTTTTGAAACACTGCCTGTATCGGCCGATACATCGGTACATCTCTAGTTAATAGACAGGAAGTGTTTTACCAGATTACTAGCTAGCCTTTGCATTCTCGGGATGTTAATAGATCGTGATCCATCCAGCTATCTTCATATTGATAATCATTCATGTATTAAGACACTTCATAATTAATTGTGAGCCCCAGATAATAAATCATTGGCTTAGTAACAGAGGATTGTTGCTTTACTGTTTTGACTTGAAGCCACTGACTCCAATTTTGCTTCAAAGGGGCTGAAATGCTCATTCTAGATTTAGTTATGTCATATTGCTATCTTGTAAATAAGATTGGTCGATTGTGTTTCATTATTATGCTTTCTGTTCCATGTACATGGTGTTGTACACCTCACTCACAGAATATACTGCACATGGGGTCATTTTGCCTTCTTCACAAGCTTCAGTGATGGCACTTTTTAGGTTCTTGCTATCTATTGACATCCCAATAATACAAAGGCTAGCTAGTAAACTGGTAGAATACTTCCTATCTGTTAACAATTGGTAAAGATACCTTTCTTTACAGTGCTGTGAAAAAGTATTCGATTTCTTCTGTTTATGTTTATATCTCATACTACATTGTTTTACATCTTCAAATGAAATACAAAGTAAAACAAAGGCAAACTGAGTAAACACACAATACAGTTTTTTATATATTTGTTTATTTATTTAAAACATTTTTTATTTAGGCAAAAAAGTTAACCAACACCTAACAGTGTTAGGTGTGAAAAACTAATGGCCCCCTTAAATCTGGTTGTGTCACCCTTAGAAGCAATAATTGCAACCAAATGTTTCTGATAACTGGAGATCAGTCTTTCACTTACTTCTAGGACTTACTACTACACTTTGGGTCATTGTCTTGCTGCATAATCCAGTGGAGTCAGTGACCTTTATTGATGTAAGAGAGGCCTGTAGGTCCTTTGTTGTTGTCCTCGGCTCTTTTGTGACTTCCTGGATGAGTAGTTGCTGTGATCTTGGAGGAATTTTAGAAGGTCGGCCACTTCTGGGAAGGTTCACTACTGTGCCGAGTTTTTCCATTTGGAGATAATGGGTCTCGCTGTGGTTCTTTGGAGTCCCAGAGCCTTTGAAATAGCTTTGTAACCCTTCCCAGACTGATGTTTCAATCACCACCTTCCTCATTATTTCTGGAATTTCTTTCAACTTTGGCATAGTGTGTTACTGGGTAAAACCTTTTAACCATCTCCATGCTGTTGAAAAAGTTATATTTTAGTGTTGATTTGATTGAATAGGGTTTGCAGTAATCAGGCCTGGTTGCGTCCAGCTGAATCCCATTATGACTGCAGTTTCATAGATTTGGGGAATTAGTAACTACGGGGGCAAATACATTTTCACACAGTAGGTATTGGATAACTTTTTTACTTCGATAAATAACAGTATCATTTAAAAACTGTATTTTGTGTTTACTCAGGTTGTCTTTGTTTTGTCTTAGATTTTGTTTTAATTTCTGAAACAAATTAATATTTGATATGCACAAAAACAGAAGAAATCAGGATGGGGCAAATACTTTTTCACAGCACTGTACGTATATTACACTCCATAATGTAGTATGTTGGAAGAGTATCAAAAACTATCAACAAATAAAAGAAAATAATAAATGATACATGAAGAGGGTATGTGAATGAAGGTAACTGCACTAATGGTACGTCACAGTGGCAGGCAGCCAATCAGAACTGATTTCCAGAAAATTTAGTTAGCCAATGGTATTTGAGGTTACCATCAAACCAGTTGGGCCTGTCCACTGCTGGCAAAAAGAAAAGCTATTTGTACAAGCAGAAGCAATAGTTGAGAAAAGAAGCAGCTCCTGAGTGTGGGGAATGATTTTGCTTGTGAATACAGATACAATGCAAACTCAAGCACGCAAGTTTTCCCCTTTCCACGCATGTACATCTTTTTTCCTTTTGCGGTTGTAATTTACCGCACACGCAAGCGTCAATAACACGTTGAGATTTTTGGCATGGATTTGCCACCATCAAGCAACTTGGTGGTTCCAGTGTGTGTGTGAGCATGCACGTGTACAGGGTCAGAGATGGAGTGAAAGATGTTTTGCTGATGCATCTGTGCAAAACAGAGATCTTATGTTCTTATGAGAAGTGTCAAAATATTTTCGGTTCATTATAAAACTATGGCGGGACAAATTAGACTGTAGCGGGCCTCCACACTCTAGGTAATTAATGAGAAACACTGATGATATCATTGCTAAATTGAGGACATGTGCAACACATTTTAATCACTCTGTACAAGCAAAACAATGTCTGAGGCCCATACAAAAAGATCTTGGCATTCAACAGCATGGCATCATTGTTGCAGAGTTTGGAAAAGAGATTTGCCAAAATTGAAGACCACAAACGTTTGGTGTTAACAACACTGCTGGATCCTTGATACATGTTTACATTAGCAGGCAAACTGGATAAAGTCAAACAGTGGATACTGTAGGAACATGCCACAGCCTCAGCACAATCAGAAGCTACTACCACACATGAAGAAGGCCAAGGACCAACAAGTCCTCTTAAACAAGCAAGACGAGAAGCATAAATTTAATTTGGGGTATATCGGCCTCATATTGGCTAATCAGCCACATTGCTTTCTAGATATCCGCCATTAAAAAACCTATATTGGTCAACCACTAATTCAAACCATAATATGGCTTGAAACTGAAAGTCGGAGTTACTGTGTCTTTTGCTCTTCAGACTGCAGGAAATCATTCCTGCTCAAGTCTGATATGCCAAAAAATCAGATTTTACCTGTCCATTTGAGCAATGCCTAAAATCCTAATTGCTGCCACATGGATTCACTCTGGATTGGGCTGGGAAATCTGGCAAAAAATAAATCAGGATTTTTTTCAAGACTGGATAGTAATTCATGATTTTATCACAATGGTTTTCATGTTACTGAATAGAGCAACCAAACTAATTTTACTATTGATGAAAATACCATACAGCTCTACAAGGAAACATAACCTCAAAGAAAAAGAATAACAGAGGCCAATTAGGCTAAAGTACCTTTTCAAACTATTTTTAATAAAGTTCACATCCCAGTTACGTGAACTATTGCATCTAAAATGAAAACAGTTAATCATGGATACTCCATTTTAAAATATGGAATAAAAACTAAAGAACTGCTACTGATCTTTTCTTCTTATTCATTATTTTTAAAAAGCTTTTGAGTTTTTATTGCACTCTCTTTGCATTTTATCTACAGCTGAGGAACTGTGGTGTTAGAAACAACATTTGCAACTCTGTAAGTTGTAATATGGACCAACAATTTTTAGAAGTTGCTTAAAACTAGAGCTGCAACAACTAATTGATAAAATCGATAATAATCGATTATGAAAATTATGTCAACAAATCTCATTATGGATTAGTTGGTCTGCACAAGGCACGGGGGAGATTTACTCATTACGTTACTTCTGTTCCGAAAACATGCTTCAGAGAGTAAATACTAAAGTTGTGTCCCAAATAACATACTATACACTTACACTATACACTGTGTACTCTACTGTCTAGTGTGTGGATTTTAGAAAGGTAATATCATCTCAAATACAACACTAGCTTTGTTTTTTTTTTTTTATTAACCGGAAGTATAAGCCACTTCCTAGTCAACAGTGCGTGACGTCATACGCACGTAATGTGATGCCGCTAGCTTTAGCCTAATACCCAGAGTCACCGACAATGGCTTTCTTTAGTTTACTGTTTATGTCAGCGTTACCTTTTATTCCCAACATGACCTCAGTCTCCATCAGACAGAGGCAAAATCGTCACGTGACTGAGGAAGAAAGTCCTCTAAGGCAGGGGAGCATTTTATATTAAACACTCTAGAGATCATACACTGCTGCATGAGCACAAAGTTATGT
This sequence comes from Ictalurus furcatus, assembly GCF_023375685.1. Taxonomy (NCBI): domain Eukaryota; kingdom Metazoa; phylum Chordata; class Actinopteri; order Siluriformes; family Ictaluridae; genus Ictalurus; species Ictalurus furcatus. The sequence goes on from NC_071279.1 coordinate 5,278,782, forward strand.
TTATTTCCAAAATGCTCTACTGTGTGTAAGGGGCAGGGGAAAGCGGTGCAAGCTGCTTAAAAGGTTTAGTTTAATTAAAGTTTCATGACATTATATGTTGTATTTGCACGCTTGCAGTATAAATTCTGTTGTTTATTATAACGGAAGTGATGTGTTAGTAACGAGGCTGCGTTGCTGATCACGCGCAGTGTAGACGCGCTGATACACAGAGTAGCATGAGTAAGATCTGTAATGTCTAATTAAAACACTATGATCAAAAGTAAACACAAGCAAAAATAATATTCCTAAAAGCTGTGAGTAACAGAAAAGTGAGATTTTATTATTAATTTACGACTGTAGTTTAATTCAGTGCTTTTTGTGCATCCATAAAAAATAATGCAGAAATACTTATATTATATAAACTAAAATAAATAAATATTATAAATAAGTATATAAATAAATTTTATGTGTATTGCTATATGTCCCACCCTATCCGATTAATCAAAAAAATAATCGGCCAACTAATCAATTGTGAAAATAATCGTTAGTTGCAGCCTTACTTAAAACCCTTGTTTTTTGACTGACTTTGATGGGAATTATATCCAAAATCAGGAAAAATGTCACATCTGCCATCTATCCAGCTCTTACTTACTACAGGTGGTTTCTGTCTGTGGTGCAGTTCAAATGTGCTCCTCGTGTTATCTGGCAACCATTGTCTGCACCGTATTCTTTGTGTAAAATCCATCAGTTCCATATAACCGATGTTATTTGTTTATATTTATTTATAATATTTATTATAGAATATTTGTCATATAGATAATTCTCCCAGCTGGCTAGGTGTATCATAGTTATGTCATTACTGAGAGGAGGTGATGCAACATTTGTAGAATCAAGGAGTTTAACTTGTTCTTAGTGAAAAGACTGTTTACAATGCCATACACACACACACACACACACACACACACACACACACACACACACACTGCACTTGGCTCATACCACCTCACACACATAATTGCACACTTTCATGCTCAAAGGCTGTAGCCTGTGTGTAAATAAAAAACCCACTTGACCTGGCTTTTATACTTGTACCGTGTGTGTGTGTGTGTGTTTGTGTGTGTGTGTATAAAATATATATGGCCAAAAAAAAAAAAGTCACACACTGCAAAATTTCATTGCACCACCTTTAGCTTTGATTACAGCACGCATTCATCAGGGCATTGTTTCAACAACCTTGTGCAACATGACAACAAATTTATTTCCATTCAGAGTCGCGTTAATTTTTGGCCCAAGATCTTATGTTGAGGACTGGAGAGTCAAACCACTCCATAATGTCTTCTCTAGCACATCCCAAAGACTTTCACTGGGGGTTAAGATCAGAATCTGTGGTGGCCAATTTATAAGTGAAAATGATTCCTCATGCTCCCTGAATCAGTCTTTCACAATTTGAGCCCGATGAATCTTGGCATTGTCATCCTGGAATATGTGACTTCACCAAGTGGTTTAAAGATTTCTGATCAAGATCATTCAAGATTTTGAACATTAATTTTTGCGACCACATTTCTTCCTCAGAGTTGACAGTACACCACTCTCCTTCTAGGTTTTTAATAATGTGTTGGACAGTTCTTACTTAATTCCAATTCAATTCAATTTTATTTGTATAGCGCTTTTTACAATAGACATTGTCTCAAAGCAGCTTTACAGAAATATCAACACGGTATACAGATATTAAATGTGCAAATTTATCCCAACTGAGCAAGCCACTGAGTGGCGACAGTGGAAAGGAAAAACTCCCTAAGATGTTTTAAGAGGAAGAAACCTTGAGAGGAACCAGACAAACCTTGAGAGGAACCAGACAAATTCCAGTGATTTCAGCAATCTCCTTAGTTGTTTTCTTTTCTTGATGCAGGCCAATAATCTGCCCTATCTGAAACACAGTAACATCTTTTCAACGACCATGGGATACATCTCCTGACATGGTTGTTTATGAAATGAGAAGCTACACACTACATCAGTTAGGGTTAAAAGAATTGTTGCCAGCTGCAATAATGATCCAATCATAGGCTCTTAAGTATTTGCTTATATAAATCCAAACAGAAACCTTTTTTTTTTTTGGTCAGGCAGCGTATAGCACAGTACATAGGACTGCATAAAGTGCAGCGTGACAACAGTGTGAGGCGAGTGCAAGAAATACAAGCAATACACAGGACAACAGAACAGTGTTGTGTGGAAAAACTGGCAATAACAATTAATTGTAAACTATTGACTATGTATGGCCCTATGAAGTCTGATTGTTTTTATTATTTGCATTGAATGTGTTGTTCGAAGACCTGAAAAAAATTAATTTGATGAAGGCCACTCTATTTGTATTCACAGCACTTCACTTTTTCCTCATTTTGTTATGTTACAGCCTTATTCCAAAATGGATGAAATTCATTATTTTCCTCAAAATTCTACAAACAATACCCCATAATGACAACTTGAAAGAAGTTTGTTTGAAATCTTTGCAAATTTATTAAAAATAAAAAACAAAAAAAAGCACATGTACATAAGTATTCACAGCTTTTGCTCAATACTTTGTTATACCTTTGGCACCAATACCTTTGGCACCAATTACAGCCTCAAGTCTTTTTGAATATGATGCTACAAGCTTGGCACACCTATTTTTGGGCAGTTTCTCCCATTCTTTTTGCAGGACCTCTCAAGCTACATCAGGTTGGATGGGGAGCATTGGTGTACAGCCATTTTCAGATCTCTCCAGAGATGTTCAATCGGGTTCAAGTCTGGGCTCTGGCTGGGCCACTCAAGGACGTTCACAGAGTTGTCCTGTAGCCACTCCTTTGTTATCTTTGCTGTGTGCTTTGGGTCGTTGTCCTGTTGGAAGATGAACCTTTGCCCCAGTCGGAGGTCCAGAGCGCTCTTGAGCAGGTTTTCATCAAGGATGTCTCTGTACATTGCTGCATTCATCTTTTCCTCGATCCTGACTAGTCTCCCAGTTCCTCCCACTGAAAAACATCCCCACAGCATGATGCTTCCACCACCATGCTTCACTGTAGGGATGGTATTGGCCAGGTGATGAGTGGTGCCTGGTTTCCTCCAGACATGACGCTTGCCATTCAGGCCAAAGAGTTCAATCTTTGTTTCATCATGGTCTAATAGTCCTTCAGGTGCCTTTTGGCAAACTCCAGGCGGGCTGTCATGTGCCTTTTACTGAGGAGTGGCTTCCGTCTGGCCACTCAACCATACAGGCCTGATTGGTGGAGTGCTGCAGAGATGGTTGTTCTTCTGGAAGGTTCTCCTCTCTCCACAGAGACATGCTGGAGCTCTGTCAGAGTGACCATCAGGTTTTTGGTCACCTCCCTGACTAAGGCCCTTCTCCCCCGATCGCTCAGTTTGTCCGGGTGGCCAGCTCTTGGAAGAGTCCTGGTGGTTCCAAACTTCTTCCATTTACGGATGATGGAGGCCACTGTGCTCATTGGAACCTTCGATGCTGCAGAAATGTTTCTGTACCCTTCCCCAGATCTGTGCCTCGATACAATCCTGTCACGGAGGTCTACAGACAATTTCTTGGACTTCATGGCTTGTTTTGTGCTCTGACATGCATTGTTAACTGTGGGACCTTATATAGACAGGTGTATGCCTTTCCAAATCATGTCTAATCAACTGAATTTACCACAGGTGTACTCCAGTCAAGTTGTAGAAACATCTCAAGGATGATTAGTGGAAACAGGATGCACCTGAGTTCAATTTTGAGTGTCATGGCAAAGGCTGTGAATACTTATGTACATGTGCTTTTTTTGTTTTTTATTTTTAATAAATTTGCAAAGATTTCAAACAAACTTCTTTCATGTTGTCATTATGGGGTATTGTTTGTACAATTTTGAGGAAAATAATGAATTTAATCCATTTTGGAATAAGGCTGTAACATAACAAAATGTGGAAAAAGTGAAGCGCTGTGAGTACTTTCCGGTTTCACTGTATATTTTGGCTCCTGAAAATTTGATTTGGCGCCTAAATATTTTGGGTTTAGGAGCCGGCTCCTAGATTTTTTTTTTTGCCTGGAGCCCTATTCTCTCACTGTAGGGTCTTGTGGTCTAAAATTCTGCAGTTCCCATATCAAAAAGTTAGACAAGTTGGCAGTATGCTCTCCGTTGTCTCACTATAGAAGCTGAGCAGTAACCTGTAGTGTCGACTGTGTGCTATTTTGCTGTCATCTTGGATCATGGTTTATTGGATCATAAAGCCACCTAAGTTAACATTTTCATGCAGATATTAACATGCTATTTAGTTTCACTACATTGTATCACGCCAGCATCACTTGATCAGCTACTCAGTGCACACTACAAGTAAGTGAGCTTCTCTCTGACTGATTAAGGAGCATGATGGCTCCAGCTCTGAACATCTTCAGAGGTAAATCATTTGAGATTGCCTTTGGTATGGCCTTTGAATCAATGACAGCCAATCAAAGACAGTTTGATTAGAAAGAATTCAGTGATCCCAAACTTGTCATGAACTAAGACACTTTATTCAAATCTGGATTTGAATTTATTGAGAAGTCACATTTAACTCTCCCCAGGACCAAATTAAAACACTGCAGGCTGCTGAACTGTGTACCACAATTCATATCTTCTCACTAAGTGTGTAGTCGTTCTGTCACTGGATATGTTTCGGCCTGTGTGTATCTGTGTATGTTATGAGAGCCATAATCCAGGTGTGTTGTTTTCCTCTGAAGCCACTTAAATCTGACAACAATGTGCATGTTTTATAGAGAAATGGTCCAGGCAAACTGTGTGCGCTGGAGAACGAGGTTCTCTTTTCCTTGTAAAATGAGCGCCAGTGCTGGAACAGGAGTTCTTGATCCTTGCATATGTCGTGTTTCTGTCAGAAAGGTACACTTGCACTCTTGCACAAACAAAACTCACAGCCAAAAGTTGTTAAATATTAAAATGCTGGTAATGAATTAATTGACTTCTTTCCTTACAGGAACTGAAAGGTGGGAAGACTTATGCAAAGGTAAATGATTTTTGACTGTAATTAATCATTCATTATGGAGGTGGGTGTGGCAGTGGTGCTGGTGGGTGTGAGGTAGATTGGGGTGACATAGAATACAATCATTTCTGCATTGAGGGGTTCAAGAGCAAGTGGTAAACGCTGCCACTACTGTGGTTCACAATTCTTATAATAATGTTTATTTGTTGCTTTGTAATATTCATTATATATGTATGGAATAACGCAACGTATTATAAATAAAGCATGCTGGGGTGCTGTGATACGGCACAACGCGAAACAGAGTTACCACCCCAATGTGGCTGATTTTCTTATAACAGCACGGTCTGAAGTGTGTTATTCTGCTTATACCACAGTGATTTGCCAACGATTGCAATGATCAGTTTTAAAACTAAATCGTGTTGGATCTTTTTCCTCCTTTAATGTGATATAGCAACCAACAAAATGCAAGTGAAAAACAAATAGAAACATTTTATGGAAAAAAGAAAACACTTACAATAAGTGTGCGCACCCTTTAACTAGTACTTTAATGTTAACACACTTTTTGCCTATAATAAAGCACTCAGTGTTTTTAGGTAACAGTCTACTAACTTAGCACATCTTCATCTGCCAATTGTTTTCCACTCTTCCTTGCAAAAAAGTTTCAGATCTATCAATTTACAAGGGGATCTGCTGTGTGATTCTACAGGTTTTATGTAAGATTTGTACTCACTGTACACTTTATTAGGAACACTCATACAGTGAACATTCATGCAGGTATCTAATCAGCCAATCATGTGGCAGCAGAGCAATACAACCAGTCATGCAGATACAGGTCAAGAGCTTAAGTTAATGTTCACATCAAACATCACAATGAAGGAAAAGTGTGATCTCTGTGACTTTAACCGTGACTTGGTTGTTGGTGCCCAATGGCCTGGTTTTTATTTTTCCAGAAACTGCTAATCTCTTGGGATTTTCACACACAACAGTCTCTAGAGTTTACACAGCATGACGAGAAAAACAACATCCTGTGAGCAGAAGGTCTGCAGGCTGAAACACCTTGTTGATGAGAGAGATCAGAGGAAAATGACCAGACATCTCTGAACTGACAGGAAGTCTATAGTAATTCAAATAATCACTCTTGACAACCTTGGGGAGAAGAAAAACATCTCAGAATGCACAACACATCAAACCTTGAGGTGGATAGCTACAACAGCAGAAGACCACATCAGGTTCCTCTCCTATCAGCAAAGAACAAGAATCTGAGGTTTTCATGGACACAGACTCACTCAAACTGGACAGCTGAAGACTGGACAAAGACCAGGTGATATTTTTTTCTAATCTTCAGTTTGGGTGAGTCTGTGCCCATGATAGCTTCAGATTCCTGTTCTTCGCTGGCAGGAGAGGAACCTGATGTAGTCTTCTGCTTTTGTAGCTCATCCACCTCAAGATCTGGTGTTTTGTGGATGCTGAGATGCTTTTCTGCTCACCATGGTTGTAAAGTGATCATTTGTGTTACTATATCCTTTTTGGGAGCTCGAACCAATCTGGCCAGTTTCCTTAGACCAATCTCATCAACAAGGCATTTACATCCACAGAACTGTCGCTCACTCAGTGTCAACTCAATGTGTAAACTCTACAGACTGTTATTTGTGAAAATCCCAGGACATCAGCAGTTTGTAAGATATTCAGTCAGACCATCTGGCACCAACAACCATACCACAGTTAAAGTCACAAAGTCACAGTTAAAGTCCCCCCATTCTGCTAAAGCTCTTGACTTGCATTGTACTGTTGCAATAAGATTATCTGTTTGCATAATGAGTGGGGATACATGTGTTCCTATTAAAGTGGCCGTGAGTGGTACATACAGCATATATAGTTACTTATATGTGTGCTATATTCAAAGATATAACAAAATTGTTAGATTGTTAGATTTAACAAACACAGCAGGGACAAAAAGGCTGATGTCGGAGAAGCTCCACCTTCATCCATACAGTCATATTCATTAGGATATGCATTTCAAAAAGTTATCCTAAACCTGCTCTTGCGTTGTTGTGTGATCTCAGCTGGGCTTTGCTGATCTGAACCTGGCTGAGTTTGCAGGATCTGGGAGCACCACACGCCGCTGTTTACTGGAGGGCTATGACACCAAGAACACCAGGCAGGACAATTCCATTCTCAAGGTACAGGCCACAAAAGCATGCAGATCAGTATCTGATCATGTATCAGTAGCACTGCATGCATGTGATTATTCATGTATATATTTATTAATATTTTCTTTTCAACAAGTTCAATAATTACGTGCATGCAGTCATATCACTCATGCTGCAGTACATTACATTTTCAAATACAGTAGCGGAAAAGACAAACAATAAAGAGGAATTTACATCATCGCACGTTTCCAAATAAAACATTTACTCTATTTCGTGCAACAGTATCTCTACTTCATTGCCGGAAAGGTTCATCTTCTTAAACGAGCAGCACCACAAGGGGAAGGTGTTTACCATATATGGCAATTTGAAGATGTTTCTTTATGAACAGTGGGTTGGGAAAGTTTTTGCACATTTTATTATGTTATAGATTTAATAAACTAGACTAAAGGTACTTTTTTGCCATCAATCCACATACAGTCATTTTGTATGCCTTAATGACAAAGTGGTGAAAACACGCTTTTAGATATTTTTGCAACTGTATTAATAATTAAAAATGAAAACCTCTCATTTAGATAAGTATTAAGACCCTGGCTAAGGAATCCCAAATTGAGCTCCGGTGCATCCTGTTTGTGGTAGGGACTTTAAAGACTCTGAGAGCATAAGGAAAAATATTCTCTGGTTGAGACAAAATATTCTCTGTCTGGCAAAACCAGGTACTGCACACAAGACTCTCTTTATAATATGTCTGTGGTGAAGTATGGTGGTGGCATAATTATGTTGTGGGGATATTTCTCAGCAGCAGGGACAGGCGAACTGGTTAGAATTGAGGTTGAATGGTTCCAAATACAGTTCCCTCTGAAAGAATTGGAAAGGCAAGGTCAGTTCTTTTCTTTTTGCTATACACTGAAGACATTTGGGCTTGAGATGAAAAGATGAATAATGAATAATCAATCTGAAAGTCTACTCTTGGATTGAGCCCTAGGTTTGACCTGTGAAGACTGCATTTGTTGTTAAAAAGGATAAACTAAAAGTAAGACCAGAGAGCTGTCTATTGTAGAATTTATCTTTATTGATGATTAACTCATGATGGTAGCAGCAGAATGAATTCATATGATTACAGAAAAATTCTTCCTGCCAATTTACAAAAGAAATGCATCCAATATAATTGGGAGGAACTGCGAACTCAACAAAGGACTTTATCAGGGGGAAAAAGTGGAAGGTTTTAGACTGGCCAAGTCAATCACCAGACCCTAACCCAATTGAGTAGCATTTCACCTCCTGAGGAGGAGACTGAAAGGAGGTGCAGTTACAGATGCACTGATTTTATGCAGTTATTGCAAGCAAGGGATATGCAACCAAATATTAAGTGTTATTTACTTTAATTCACTGTTAGACTTTCTGTTCCAATTATTTTGCTCACCTAAAAATTGGGTGGTCTTCCACCAAAGGTGCCACGTTCTAAGTTGTTTAACACATCTAGATGTAAATATCAGGAAATGAAAGCTAAAATTCTTATCTACCGTTTCATTTATTCTTTGATCTTAAACCCAAATGTCTTCAGTATGTAACAAAAACAAAAGAATTGGATAAAGAGGTCTGTGAAGAATACTTAATCCAGAATTCACACAACCTCAAAGTGGTGCAACCTCACTATTTACCTAAATCATTTACAAAATACCTGCCTAATACAATACAATATTTAACTTTAAATTGTTTTTAATTGAGCAAAAGTCTGTAAAATGCACAGTACTAAAGTACATACAGTGCTTACAGGTAATAATAGACTACATAATAGTTACTCCATTTCCAGAAGTTTATCTGTCCTATATACCTGCCATATTATATTTTTAAACATTGATGCCATGAGTAATTTTAAGAACTCTGTAAGCTTGGAGTTTTTCTCTAAATTGTTTTTGTGTGCCCCTTTATCATTTCAGGTGATCATCTGTACTCATCTTATGTCTGGAGACCCCTGTTTCAAAACGTGAGTGTTTTGCAAACCTAGTCCTGGTTCTTTTGAGTTTTAGTTCAAGTTGGTCTTTAGTGGTCTGGTGCAGTTTTGTCAAGGTATGGATAAGAAACAAAGATGTGAAGAAATTGAGGTGAAATTTTTGGAACGGTCTTATTTATACTGTATATACAAGTAATCACCAACTGCACATTGTGTTTTCATTTACAGTATTATTCTCATTTGGAATTCTTACTAAAAAGCCCTGAAAGAGAGGCTTTCTTGTGAGCCAAGTACTTCGCCAGACTTGAAATAATTAATGAGGTCATTGATTAGGGAAAGAAGTGCTTCCATCCAGTAGCTTTCCAGAGAGGTGGCACTCTACAATTAGTCTTTTGTCAAATGCTCAGCATGTACTTTCTTTGTGTTCATTGGTACCATAACAAGACCACTGCCATGTCAAAGAAAACATTTCCCAAATAAGCCACTGCTGGATAGAGCGGTGCATGTTCCCATGCAACACACAAACTGATTGACAGCCCATAGTAAGTGTAATGGTTTAAATTTAATGAAGGATTGCTAGAGTTGGAACCTTGTTCACCAATTACTAAAGCCAGAAGACACTTGTTGGGGGTGTATTTAATACAGATTCAGTTTCTAGGTAATTAGTTTCTAGGTAATTCAAAATTTTGATCTAATGGAGCAATGATGATGGGTTTCACTCACTTGTTAGTGTTGCCTGAATCCAGTCCGGTGTCGACATTCCTGTTGCCCCATATACAGGCTCTATATAGAACAGACTATAAATAGAGAGTGAGGGAATGATTTCATACAGCACAGTTCTTAACGTCCATGTTCAAATGATATCTCAAAGCTTCCCAAATGAACTGAACTGATTGCATTGCAGGAGCAGACAGATAAAAAGGTTTAGGTCTAAAAGTTAGAAGTCTGTTTTATGTAGCTATTTTCTTATATCCTTCAAATTCCTGTGGCGTATATGTTGTCCCAGAATATACATTTGGATTTTAGAATCTCTGAGAGGTTGCACTGTATTACTATTATATGAAATTTGTCACTCCTGGTAACATTTCAAAATATTAGCACACATAACCTGTTTTCAGTATTTCTAATATTCATTGGTTAAATAATTAAATGAAACAAAAGGAGCTATCGAGTGAAACTCACTAACACCATTTGTAAATCAAGCGACCCCATATTGTGACCCCTACTTTGAAAACTCCTGATTTAACTCTATTACTTTTCATAACCAAGATTTTAAAAGCATAGCATAGGTATATGTTATGTATTTAGCACACATAGGTATTTGGAGTTTGGAAGCCTGCAGTAATTGGGATCTTTTCCAGTCTGATTAAAGGCTATGCCAAATCTGATTTCATTTAAAATGGATATGATGATCAAATTAAAATGTGGCTTGTGTTTGCAGGCATGTTATAAAATTTTGGTGGGAAACAAACAGTTATGATCTTGTGGGGACATTTGACTGGTTCTCACAAGGAAAACTGCTTTAAAACAGTTTTTAAAAAATAAAACAAAAAGCCAAAATGTTTTCTTTTGGTTACTGAGGTTAAGGATGATTTTAGAATTAGCTTTAGTCATGGCATTAATTAATAGTAATAATTCAAAAAGTAATTAAATAGCATATGATTGATTGATGGATTAAATTTAATTAAATAGCATAAATAATTATGTCAGTGGAATGTCCACATTGTAGTTAATAAGGTAAAAACTGGGTGTTACATAACGAGACTATAGCGGATAGCCAAGTGCAGATCAAAGTCTTTATTCCAAACATAAAGTCCATAAACATAAGCAGAGATATATGGTCCGAAGCATGATGCGAGATTCAAGGCATTAAACCAAAACAGGACACAAGAGCAAGACCGCTTAGCATGAAGGTGGCTAACACATACATAACGTAGTTAAATGTACTCAAGCCTGTTTATCATTTAACAAGAAGTGAGGCATGAAACATGAACCTAGCACAGGGCATGGAAACACTACCACTTAGCATCTAGGTCAGGGGTGGGCAAGCTTATCCGGAAAGGGCCGGTGTGTGTACAGGTTTTCATTCCAACCAAGCAGAAGCCACACCTGAATCTATTGAAAGCCAAGATCAACTGATTAAACAGGTGGAATCAGGTGTGCCTCCTGCTCGGTTGGAATGAAAACCTGCACCCACACTGGCCCTTTCCAGATAAGATTGCCCACCCCTGATCTAGGTAGTTTGACTCCACATGGGTGTTATCATTTAACTAGAGCTGAGGCATGAAACATGAAACTAAAACAGTACATGGAAAACTTACCGCGTGGCACAATTACACATTTACCATTTAATACTGCGCAAAGTGCGCAGCAACACGAGGGCTTTAAATAACTAATGTAATTTACCTTAAATGCTGACAGCTGGTAACAACTAATACACACCCTCGAAAAACAACCAATGACTAAACAAGGAGGAGACAAAACAGCAACAAACGCACGTGTCCATTGTAAACAAAGTCTCCATAGTTCCTGTGTAACCCATGAGCATGTGCTTGCTCTGGTTTGTGCACGCACCCTCCCGCTCTCCGTGCATGTCGCCGCCACAGCAAAGAACACTCCCCTCCAATGGCGGTCCTGGTCCCCTGGGTAATCTGTCCTTTGCTGCCCCAGGAGACTGAGCGGCCTCCACCGTAAAGCAGACTGGCGGAACCCCTACTTTGGGCGGCACAGCTTCCTCGGCGGGACAGGATGGTGGGACAGCTTCCTCCGCGGGACAGGACAGCGGGGAGGTCTCCTCAGCAAGGCAGCGGGGCGGCCTCCTCAGCAGCTGAGACCTCCCCGCGGGTCTCCAGCTGGAGCTCTGAGGTCACCCCGTTGACCTCAGGCTGGGTCCCCGAGCTCGCCTCGTTGACCTCGGGCTGGGGCCCCAAGGTCGCCACGTTGACCGCAGGCTGGGGCTTCGAGGTCACCTTGTTGACCTCGGGCTGGGGCCCCGAGGTCACCAAGTTGACTTCAGGCGGGAGCTCCGGAGCCGAAACCTCCTCGTGCTGCTTGCATTGCGCAGTGTAGTCCTCTGGCAGCGGGGAGCCCCAGTAATTCGTGTGGCTCTGCTGCCTGCATAGCGCAGTGTAGTCCTCCGGCAGTGGGAATCCCCAGTAATTCGTGTGGCTCTGTTGCCTGCATAGTGCAGTGTAGTCCTCCGGCAGCGGGGACGGGGGAAATTGCGCGGGGGACGACGTGGCGCATGGCCTGGCTTGCGGCAGCAGTGCTCTTTGCTCCATTAAGTGATCGATCTGATGTAGGCGTTCGTTTATTGCGTTACTCTGTACGTAAAAAGATCGATGCCACTCCGCAAACGAGGCAGCCCCGATCCATGTTTATCCGCTGCTTCCGCGTTGTGTGTGCAGTACTCTGTTACATACGGACTCTAAACGGAAGCAAGTGCAGATCAAAGTCTTTATTCCAAACACAAAGTCCATAAACATGAGCAGACATACGCGGTCCGAAGCATGAAGAGAGATTCAAGGCATGAAACCAAAACAAGACACAAGAGCAAGACCACTTAGCATGAAGGTGGCTAACACATACGTAACGTACTTAAATGTAGTCAAGCCTGTTTATCATTTAACGAGAACTGAGGCATGAAACATGAACCTAGAACAGGGCATGGAAACACTACCGCTTAGCATCTAGGTAGCTAACACCCATGTGGAGTCAATCATTTAACTAGAGCTGAGGCATGAAACATGAAACTAAAACAGGACGGAAAACCTACTGCGTGACACAATTACACATTTACCATTTAATACTGCGCAAAGTGCGCAGCAACACGAGGGCTTTAAATAACAAATGTAATTTACCTTAAATGCTGACAGCTGGTAACAACTAATACACACCCTCGAAAAACAACCAATGACTAAACAAGGAGGAGACAAAACGGACACAAATTCACGTGTCCATTGTAAACAAAGTCTCCATAGTTCCTGCGTAACGCGCTCTGGTTCGTGCACGCACCCTCCGGCTTTCCGTGCACGTCGCTGCCGCAGCACCATCTACCGGCGAGATCGTGACACTGGGACAAGAGCCTTTTTTCATGTCATTTTTCAGCTAAATTCTGTCACTCTGTCTATTATAATACCATAAAAGAGCTATTCTGAATATAATATAATTCTGAGTAATATCAATTCATAGTCAACCTCTCAGGGGTACAAAACAAATTGTTTTGGAACATTTTTTAAAACACAAATTATTATTATTATTATTATTATTATTTATTTATTTATTTATTTTTTAGGGCCTGGGGCATAGTGGGCTGTGTCTATATGCGTGTGTATAGCATATGTGCATGTTTATATGGGATTTGTAGACTCTTACATTTCCTCTATCTCCATACAAGACCTCCATCTACTGCCACAGTGATCGGGATCCAGGGAAATGAAGAGTGTCTGCTGGAAGAGCGAAGAGGTGGAGAAACCCAGAAACCCTTTCTGGGGCTCTCAGGTATGTCAACTCCTATGAATGTGGTTAAAGATAAATATGTGAGACTTCTGACTGGCACAACAGGAGAGCTTTGCCCTATTGTTCAAATCTCAACAATACCACAGCCATCCATGGCAGGAAGTCGAATAAAGGTAAATTGGCCCTGCTGTCCTGGTGGGAGAATAACATTGTTGTCATTATTCTCTCTTCCCTGTCAATCAGAACGACGCTGACCACTCGTAGGCATCTGTGAGCTCATGTATATGGCAGATGGCAGTTAAAACTCTCCTTCAAGTACTGCTCTATGATGTAGCATGAGCAGTAGTTCCACAAAATGTGGTGGCAGAGCTGTAGATGAGGTGGCAGAGCTGTAAATGTCTTACATCCTTTTCCTTAATTGGTTGGTAGCTTTTGCGCAGGGGAGAACTGCTAGGTGTGAGTTAAAGTAGTCCAGTCTTGAGATGACGAGACTGAACAAGCACCTGATTGGCTCTTGTGGATAGAAGTAACTGGTCTACTCCACGATTATGTGCAGTGTTAGATGGTGAGAGCTGAGAGTTGTCCAGGGAGTTTAGGATCTTGATGTCCGGATACATCTACAGGGATGTATAGCAGCTCAGTTTAGATGGGATTTAGTTTCAGCTGATGAGCTGCCATCCATGTTGAGATGTTTGCCAGACATGCTGTGATCCATATAGAAACACGTTTGTCTGAGAGAAAAAAGGAGAGGATGAGTTCAATTTCATCAGCATAGCAGTGGTATATAAACTCATGTGAGGATATGACGTCACAGAGAGAGTGGGTAGGAGAACAGAAGATTGCTCAGTCTTCTGAGTCAGTCTTCTTTCTTCTTGAGTATTTTGGGACACCAGTGGAGCGTCTGCATGGAGCAGATGTGGATCTCCTCCTAGTGGCATGAAGCTTCTCAGTAACAGCTACCAAGGCAGTTTCTGTGCATTATACCACTTGTAACCCTTGCCATCTTGAAGGCAGTGGCTACGTGACCAGATGTTATGGAGTCTTTTAGGATGGAAGTGATGAAGGGGAATAGGCCTTGTAAGATATTCTGGAGTATTGTTAATCTGGAGGAAGGGATGGATTCCAGCAGGAAGATGGTGTGATTGCTGGACAAGAACAAGAGAAAAATGTGCTAAGTAAATAGGAGGGGGGAGATTGATTGTGTTGTGTAGGAATAGGGATATAAGAGAGAGCTGATTTTGCTGATCTTCTCATCAAAAAAGGCAGCAGATATGTCAGCAGTCAAGGAAGAGGAGTGTTGAAAATTGAAGAAAAAATATTATGGAGCTGATGCAGCATCAGATGCATCCAGTTTTCTGTTGTAGAGGGATGTCTTTGCAGCGGTCACAGATTGTCCTCCAGTTGCTCTAAAGCACTTCTACCAGCCAAGGAGTGGGGAAAGAAGACATTCTAGGTCTTGAAAGAGGAGGTCAGTGGATGACTAAAGTAAAAAGAGAAAAATATTAGTGGCTGATTGAAGTAGTAGAGAGGAAAATGAGTGCGGGTGTGTCAGGGGTGTTAGGATACAGGAATCTATGGAGGAATATGAGAGCTACCACTGGGGGCAGTGGTAGCTCAGTGGTTAAGGTGTTGGTCTACTGCTCAGGAGGCTGTGAGTTCAAGCTGCCACTGTTGGGCCCTTGAGCAAGGTCCTTAACCTTCAGTTGCTCAGATGTATGAATGAGATAAATGTAAGTCACTCTGGATAAGGGTGTCTGCCAAATACCATAAATGTAATATACACTGGTGAATTTTGGGGTGGCTGTGGCTCAGGTGGTAGAGCGGGTTGTCCACTAATCGTAGGGTTGGCGGTTCGATTCCCGGCCCACGTGAATCCACATGCTGACGTGTCCTTGGGCAAGACTCTGAACCCCAAGTTACTCCCGATGGCAAGTCAGCGCCTTGCATGGCAGCTCTGCTACCACTGATGTGTGAATGGGTGGATGACACACAGTGTAAAGCACTTTGGATAAAAGCGCTATATAAGTGCACCACTTACCATTTAGTTTGCAGCAAAGGCTCTTACAGGAAGCTCCAGAGAGGAGGGGGGAAGGGAGGATGAGTGGGGGGGGGGGGGGGGGTGCAGCACTGGTCTTCCCAATCAGAAGCTGTGCTACAGGACGCGGTCGATGATTGGGACTGGGACAGTTCTGCTGTCAACGAGTTTACGGATGTAGCAGTTGGCTTTGTTAGCATGCTAATTGAGGATACAACACACACAATAAGGACTTTCTCAAATCAGAAACCATGGGTGGATAATACTATCCGAGCCACGTTGAAGCGTGCACAGCCGCAAACAATGCAGGGTATGCTACACTCTCTAACACACAGTAAAAGCCGCTAAACTCTGGTACAAGGAGTGACCCCCGACGCATGTAGCAGAGACTGAGGACAATCGGCGCCTTCAGAGGCAAATCCACCGCCACAGTGAGAGCTGACTGGATGATGGATGATGAGCTGAACACTTTATGCGTGTTTTGAGGCTAGCCGCACTACTACTAGCCTGCCGACTAGCGCTACAGAAAGAAGCAGCTCTGTTAGTGATGAGAGCACGATCACCATCTCGGAGAATGAGATTCAGAGGGCTCTGAAGTGTGTGAATATCAGGAAAGCAGCTGGCCCTGATGGCAATTCTGGCCGTGTACTGAGATCCTGCACTGATCAGCTAGCTGGCTTGTTCACTTCTATCTTCAACCAGTTCCTAGCTGAGTGTGTGGACCCCATCTGGTTTAAAAAATTGTCATTCCTGTGCCTAAGAACAATAAGCCCTCTTGCCTAAATGACTATAGTCTTGTAGTCTTAACATTGCTTGTCATGAAGGTTTTTGAGAGGCTTATGAAAAACTCCATCTGCTCCTGCACCCCTGAGACCATCGACCCACTCCAGTTTGCCTACCGACCCAATAGTTTCCTGGACTTCCTCACAGGCAGACCTAGTGAGAGTGAACCAGTTTACCTCCAGTACCATCACCCTGAGCACCGGCGTCCCACAAGTTTGTGTCCTGAGCTCCCTGCTCTACTCTCTCTACACATGTCCTCTCACAGCTCACCTCTGCCAGCTAAATATTTGATGTTAGAAAAGCTAATATCACCTTTTGTATATTTTTGTGTGAATACATTGGTGAATTCTTAGCTGTACTGCTGTGATAAAAGCCCATATACAGTCATGGGAAAAAATAAGTACACCCCATGGAAATTGTTGGCTTTTTTAAATATATTTGGACAAGCAAACATTTGATTATCTTTGAAACAGTGCCTATTAATAAAGTTGATATACTTGAACAAAACCACAACCAAATTAGCTTTTTAAATAATTTATTTAACAGAAATATCAATAGATGTGGTATTCTTGTATATTTTTTTATTTTATGGATTTGAAGGTGTGATAAATGTAAGGGTTTACTTATTTTTCCATGTGACTGATCTGTTTTTTTTTTTAATTTAAATTGGGAACATTACTACATACATATATTATAGTGCATATATTCCTAACATGCTGGGGTATGCAAAGAAAAGAATTTCACTGTGCTGTAATGTATACGTGATAAATAAAGACTCTTTATCATTACATAGTAAATGAAATCAAATGTCATTTCCTCTACCAACTGGACTGGGCTGAACCACAGTGTGGAACAAGAGATTATGTGTCTGTGATCAAACCAAACAGCCAGTTGAAGGTCATGGTCAGGATTCAAAATGACCAATCAAAGGAGCAGAGACATCAGCCACTGTCCCCGACTCCAAAGTGTCAAGTGTCAAGAATGTCTTATTTATTGGGAAGTGCACGTTTGGTGAAGAGGAGGTGTGTGCACAAGGATGTGTATGAGTATGAGATGAGTATCTTGGTGCCAGTCATTATTAAATTACTGTGGCAAAAACATAAAGTGGAGGCAGTGCTTAGTCCTCACCTCTTGGTCAGATTGGGCAGGGTTTCAGGCATTAGTGAGAGAAATGTTTGTGGATGGGTCCTGCAGTAGTGAGGCATGGTGTGGAATTTGTGCAACGTTTGCTGGGGAGGCAGCACCGGGGCCATCAACATCAGGTCCACCCCCCCCACCCTTGGTTGAGAATTTCCCCTTGGAGCAGTCTTGTAGCTGTAGGCTGGATAGTTTCCTTGCCTGAGTCAGGCGGTGGGGGTATTTGGCAGTGGGGGTATGATTGAGTGTCAGCTGTTAACAGCGAGGAGGTGGGTCAAACCGACAGGTAACGCATCACGCGTTCTATCCAGCCTACAGCTACAAGACTGCTCCAAGGGGAAATTCTCAACCAAGGGTGGGGGGGGTGGACCTGATGTTGATGGCCCCGGTGCTGCCTCCCCAGCAAACGTTGCACAAATTCCACACCATGCCTCACTACTGCAGGACCCATCCACAAACATTTCTCTCACTAATGCCTGAAACTAATGCCTAAAGATTCTCACCTGTCTTATTACTGCCAGTTTACTTATTGACTTAGTGACTTCTGTAACCGGCGAGAGAGTGTAAGTGAGTGTGTGTGTGTGTGTGTATGTGTGTGTGTGTGTGATACCGCTTGGCAGAGCTTGCAAGACAAGAACACATGCCAAGAAGCAGGAACTTGAAACTGATGAATACTTTTGTAGCATTTGTGAAAGTGGGAAATAAATGGCAGTATGTCTGCAATCATGCAGAACGTCATTATGGATACTTTAGATATTAAAGATACTAAAGTATTAAGCACTGTGAACTTCTTGTACATTGTACATGGTTTATTCTAAATATATCCCAATCTTTATACACTACCAGTCAGACATTTCGGCACTCATTCTCATACAAGTGGCTTTTTTTGGACTATTTTCTGTTATTTTAGAGTAATGATGAGCACATTAATACTATGAAATACCACGTATAGAATTACACAGCAGAGACACAGGAAAGCATTTTGCATAGGGGATGCTGGAATTTTAATCATACGCTATGAATTACAGTCAGCACTTTTTTTGTTTTAACAGATAATGTGTGTTGATTACAGGGAGTGTGTATATATATTTATATATGTGTGTGTGTGTGTGTATGTTTGTGTGTGTGTATATGTGTATATATATAATAACATTATATATACACAAACATGTAATCACAGAGACATTTATTTAATATTCATGGAAGGAGTGTTGGCGCTATAAAGAGTCAGTAAGTTTCCAGACAGAGGTTAATTCTGAGTGTGCGGCAGTTATATCTGTTATGCTGCAGATGTGACCATCGATTGTCTTGAAGGTGACCAGTGCCTGCGATTTCTCCAAATCTGTGATTTTTTTTTTTAAATAAACACAATTTCTGGCACAGTAATTTCAAACACTAATAGGCCCAGTGATTAGTCTACTGATATGTCAAAAGATTATTTGTTTATTTCTAAAGTTTTTAAAAAAAAGTATTATCCGGGCAGCTGTGGCTCAGGTGGTAGAGCGGGATGTCCACTAATCGTAGGGTTGGCGGTTCGATTCCTGGCCAACATGACTCCACATGCCGAAGTGTCCTTGGGCAAGACACTGAACCCCAAGTTGCTCCCGATGGCAAGTTAGCGCCCTGCATGGCAGCTCTGCTACCATTGGTGTGTGAGTGTGTGTGTGTGAATGGGTGAATGAGACACAGTGTAAAGCGCTTTGGATAAAAACGTTATACAAGTGCAGACCATTTACCATTTATTGCTCTAGTATGCACCACTCATTGCATTATGACATTGCACCAGAGTGAGCCTGTTATGCTGCACAGGTAACCATCCAAAGGCTTGAAGGTGACTGCTGCCTGCAATTTCTCCTTCTACAAAACAGTCAACAAATTCTCAATGTCCCTCAATTTAACAAGATCTGATTATGTACCATTTTTTCATAGTATTAGGACTTTATTCTCAAAATGTTTTTTTTTTTTTTTTCCAACAAATTATTTACATTTGTCTTGGTTACAAATTTCAAACATAAGTCTTTATAAAGTCTTTAAGGCAGTGAAAAATATATATGCTCAATTTAGTATTCTGACTGAGTGTGATTAACGAGAAATATGTTGGGGAATGTGTTGTGTGTTTGCTCCAATGATTAAGCTCTTTTCCCACAAGGGTCTACACCCATTATAGTTCAGCCTAATGTAGACTGTCCTGTTCAACACTTGTCAAGTGGAACATCAAAAAAGTTTTTATGTTTTGTTTAATAAAAGACCTTTTGTCTACAGAAACCACAGGAAAGTGTGGCTCTCTGTCAGAGGATCTGGGGGTGTGTGGTCATTCCCGAACCTCCAGCTATGCTAGTCAGCAATCTAAAGTATCAGGTAGGTGCTCTGTCTTGATTCTGTTCTTTCTCCTGACACATTTCTGGAATTGAGTCAGTGATTTTGAACCTCTATTTAAATTTGTGTTGCTTTTTACACATCTGTGTGTGTAAACATGAGATTAGTCTCTCCTGCTAAATGTGGTTTGTGTGTCGTGTCTGTCCTCCTCGCATCACAGTTGCTCTGGTGCTTACTGACAAGAGACAGCACACTCTGTGTATTTGAATGTTTCACATTCGATTAGGTCCATTTCACTTTAGCATCAGCCAGTTGTGAAAGAGCAGAAATAAACTTCTTTCCTGAACTCTGCCTAAAAGTGCAGAATAGTGTTGATTTATATTAAATTTAAGTTAAACAATAAAAAAGTGTTAAGAAGAAGAAGAGAAAGAGGGGCACCCCATTTGCTTGCATTTAGAAATGTGTGTGGAGGAATGGGATTTAAAAAATTTTTTTAACTAACAAAAGGGTCATTCCATTCCTTCTCTCTCATTACCTGTTGCATGACACTGATGTAAATACCACCTAATGTTGGTTTTAGGCCCTCGGCTGCTGAAGTCTGTAAAGCCTTTAGCTACAAATGCACAGGCTTGGCCTGCTGTGCTCATTTTCCAATGCGCACCAGCAGGGGAGGATGGGGATTTGAACTGGGATGATGTTGGGGGAAAAATGACACTGGAAGGACACTGGAAAATGGCACCATTGAAATATACGGATTCTAGAATTAAAATGTTTGATGATGAAATGATCATCAGACTAATATGTCTGCTAGTTGGGCTCAAAACATACAGAAATACTTGGTCATGACAGTCTGCAGGTTTGTCAAGGAAATTACCTAGAAGTAGCAGTAGCCAACTTGATAAATAAGGTAAATTTGGTAAGTACACGATATCATTGTTTTAATAAGTGTATGCAGTGGTTGAAAAAAAAAGTTTTCAGACTCACATTTATTCATTTTACATTTATTAATTTAGCAGACGCTTTAGCATTTAGCAGACTTAGGATACTTTTTTGCAGAACTTTTTTCTTTTTTTTTGACCACTGAATACATTACACTTATTGATCTGGCTACTTGTCTACTTGCCTTAATTGAACCTGCCGCTTCTAGCAGGATGTCATCCACTAGGCCTTTCCTTCTCATGTTTTGGTCTTTGCAAACCTGCAGATGCTCATGGCCAGGTATTTCTGTACACCGATTTGAGACAGATCAGAGCAGACATCCATCCATCCATTTTCTTATCCTTCACGGTTGCGGGGAACCTGGAGCCTATCACAGGGAGCATCGGGCACAAGGTGGGGTACACCCTGGACATTCACACACTACGGACACTTACTCACTATGCCAATCAGCACTCACTATGCCAATCAGCCTACCATGCATATATTTGGACTGGGAGAGGAAACCGGAGAACCTGGAGGAAACCCCCGCAGCATGTGGAGAACATGCAAACTCCGCACACACTGGGCAGCGGCGAACGTGCTAAGCACTAAGCCACCATGCGCCCATCAGCAGACATATTGGTGTTATTATATTTATGTCATCCTTATAGCCATGCAATCTTTGACATCTTTTAGCTATTTTTTCTTCATCTTTGCTGTTCAAATTCATGTATTAAAAAGGGTGCATTTTGCATTTTTTTTAGATTGTTTTTCTTATTTCTCAAGTGTTAAAATGGGCAAAATGAGATAAAACTAAAAATTCAGAATTTGGATGTTTGTTTTATATGAAACAATCTGGGTTTGTTTTGCAGAAATAAAACTTAAATGAAAAATGTTTTCTTTTTTTCTTTTCATTTCATAAATAGAAATGGATTGAACAGGTGAAAACTGGACTGAAATTAAATATATTTGGTCAGTCATGTCATTAGAGAGTATTTATATTTATTGCTATCATTACCTGTTCTAACTGTGCCTGGTGTTCAGGTGAAGTGTTACAGGTATGTCACATGTTTGTGTCCTCTCTCATTCCAGGCTACAGCTCGGGTCACTCTCGCTCCTCCAGCCTATCGGAGTTCACCCATAAGAGGAACACGTCAATTGATAGTGCATCTACAGGCATTGCTAGCATCCCTGAGCCCAGTGATGAGAGCCCGAGCTCCACAGCGCCTGCTGCTGCTGGCCTTGGAGCCTGTAGCACCCTGTCAGTAAACCCTGCTACACCAGACCGAACTTCCAGCAGGTCAGACATCAAATAGTTACACTATACAGTATAGGGTTTTAACAGCTAAGCTGGTAATCAGGACACCCTTCACAAGCTGTTAGAGGTTGATGAGAACAACCTGTTTTTTTTTTTTATCAGTCTTCAACTGTCCAGTTTCGGTTAGTCTATGCCAGGGGTCTCAGACTCGCGGCCCGGGGGCCAATTGCAGCCCGCGGAACGATATTTTGTGGCCCCCTACTTGAAATCAAAGCTTGTTGTTAGTGCGGCCCGCCCCCACTAACTTTTTCTCACATGCACCTGCGTGAGTCACTGCCCTGGGCGTTTTATATTTTTTAACACTTGTGGGCTACCATAGCTCAGGCTCGTGACAACAACACGAATTATCAACGTTGGTCACTTGAAACGTGTTTTGGGAGTGTTACCCAGTGCAAATACGTTTTTTTTGTCACCCAGTCATGTCTTTTTCAAAACATGCCGTGAAGAGAAAGGTTGGCGATGAGCACAGACAATTTCAGAAGAAGTGGGAAACGGAATATTTTTTTGTAGAGCACAGGGGCATTCCGACGTGTCTAATATGCACAGATAAAGTTGCGGTGCACAAGGAGTATAACATCAGACGTCATTACTCAACTAGACATGCTGAGGAGTATGCAAAATACCAGGGAGATGAGCGAGAGGACCGGGTCGCCAAACTTAAAACATGTCTACTGAGGCAACAAGATTTTTTCAAGAAAGCAAGCAAAGAGAGTGATGCAGCAGTCGAAGCTAGCTAAGTGGTGAGTGAGATGATTGCTAAGGCAGGAAAGCCATTCAAAGACGGCGAGTTCATCAAACAGTGCATGTTACAGGCTGCAAGTATAGTCTGTCCGGAAAAGAAAGGTCAGTTTAGCAACATCAGCCTTTCAGCCAACACAGTGGCAGAGGGCATTTCTGACCTGTCGGATAACATTTACGATCAACTGCGTGAGAAAGCTAGACATTTCCATTCATACTCAGTCGCTCTTGATGAGAGCACAGACGTCACTGACACTGCGCAGCTTGCAATATATGTCCGTGGTGTTGATGACAATTTTGAAGTGATGGAGGATTTGCTCACAGTAATTCCAATGCATGGCCAGACCACCGGTCAGGAGATATTCCGCCAGCTGTGTGATGCCATTGTGGATGCCGGCTTACTATGGAAGAGTTTTGCTGGAATAACAACCGACGGAGCGCCATCAATGACGGGGAGGAGAAATGGACTGGTGGCACTTGTTCAAAGAAAACTGGAAGAGGAGGGTGTGGAAGAGGCCATTGCTTTGCACTGCATTATCCATCAGCAGGCCCTTTGCAGCAAATGCCTTAAGTTTGACAATGTGATGTCTGACGTTGTGAAATGCATCAACCATATCAGATCCAGGGGCTTAAAGCACCGGCAGTTCCGCACCTTTTTGGAGGAAATAGAGTCAGCATATGAGGATGTGCTCTACTTCACCGAGGTACGTTGGCTTAGCAGGGGGGACGTCTTGAAGAGGTTTTTTGAGTTGAGAGCAGAAGTGAAAGCCTTCATGGATAAGGATGGGATGGCTGTTTCTGTACTAAGTGATCCCAAATGGCTAATAGACTTAGCTTTTCTTGTTGACATCACACAGGAGCTGAATGTACTGAACAAGAAGTTACAAGGCCAGGGCCAGCTTGTCAGTGTTGCATATGACAGTGTCAGAGCATTCTCCACAAAACTTGTGTTATGGAAAGCCCAGCTTTCTCAGACAAACCTCTGCCATTTCCCAGCATGCAAGGAGCTCATGGATTCAGGCATACCATTCAGTGGTGAGAAGTATGCTGATACCATTCTACAGCTACAGGAAGAATTTGATCACAGGTTTGCAGACTTCAAGACACACAGAGCCACGTTTCAAATTTTTGCTGACCCCTTCTCCTTCGATGTGGAAGATGCCCCCCCTGTGGTTCAGTTGGAGCTAATTGACCTGCAGTGCAGTTCTGAACTCAAAGCCAAGTTCAGGGAGGTGAGTGGAAAAACAGACAAGCTTGGACAATTTATGAGAGAATTGCCCCCCACGTTCCCTGAGCTTTCCAAGATGTTCAAGCGAATCATGTGCCTTTTTGGGAGCACCTATCTGTGCGAAAAGCTCTTCTCCACTATGAACTTTAATAAATCAAAGTTCAGGTCCAGACTTACAGATGAGCATCTTCGAGCCATACTGAGGGTCTCAGTTGCTTCCTCCCTCAAGCCAAATGAGGCTCAGCTGTGTAAGAGGAAGCGCTGCCAAGTCTCTGGCAGCAAGGAGTAGGAGGAAGTAAGAGAAACCTATGTTCTGAAGAACCGTTCATGTTCTGCATGTTCTGAATAGTTATTACTAAAGATTAAGAAGATTGGATCGGTTGTACTGTTTTTGGAATACTTGAAATCCTTTTTTTGTGGAATACTTGATGCGGCCCAGCCTCACCCATACTCTACCTCCAGCGGCCCCCAGGTAAATTGAGTTTGAGATCCCTGGTCTATGCCAATGATAGCCTCAGATTCTTGTTCTTGGCCAATGAGCCATCACATTAAAACACCTGCCTAATATCGTGCAGGTCTCCCTTGTGCTGCCAGAACAGCTCTGCGCCGTCGAGGCATGGACTCCACAAGACCTCTGAAGGTGTGCTCTGGCACCAAAACTTGTGCAGCAGATTTTAAGTACTGTAAGTTGTGAGGTGGCACCTCCATGGATCGGACTTGTTTGTCCAGCACATCCCACAGATGCTTGATTGGACTGAGATCTGGGGAATTTGGAGGCCATGTCAACATCCTGAACTGTTTGTCATGTTCCTCAAACTGTTCCTGTACAATTTTTGCAGTGTGGCAGAGCATATTGTCCTGCTGAAAGAGGCCACTGCCATTAGTGAATACTGTTGCCATGAAAGGGTGTACTTGGTCTGCAACAATGTTTAGGTAGGTGGTAAGTGTCAAAGTAACATCCACATGAATGCCAGGACCCAAGGTTTCCCAAAAGAACATTGCCCAGAGCATCACATGCCTTCTTCCCATCCTGGTGCCATCTCTTCCCCAGGTTAGCGACGCACATACACCCGGTTGTCCACATGATGTAAAAGAAAACATGATTCATCAGATCAAACCACCTCCTTCCATTGCTCCATGGTCCAGTTCTGATGATCACGTGCCCATTGTAGGTGGTTTCGGTGGTGGATCAGTATGGGCACTCTGTCTGATCTGTAGCTACGCAGCTCCATACACAGCAAGCTGTGATGCACTGTGTGTTCTGACACCTTTCTATCATAGACAGCATGAACTTTTTCAGCAATTTGGGATTGGACCAGATGGGCTAGCCTTCACTCCCCACTTGCATTAATGAGCCTTGGGTGCACATGACCCTGTCACTGGTTTACTGCTAGGTACTAACCACTGGATATGGGTAACACCCCACAAGAACTGCTGTTTTGGAGATACTCTGATCCAGTTGTCTAGCCATCGCAATTTGGGCCTTCTCAAAGTTTACTTGCTGCATAATATATCCCACCGCTTGACAGGTGTCAATGTAATGAGTTAATCAGTGGTATTCACTTTCCTGAGATGACATGAGGAAGAAACCTTGAGAGGAACTAGACTCAAAAGGGAACCCATTGTCATCTGGCTGACACCGGATAGTGTGATTATTAATAATTTCCCTTCTATAACTGTGTCCTATATAGTCAAAAAGTGCAATTGTGTAAACGGGAACTTATAGGCAACTTAAGAGTTGACAGAGGCCCCTGTTCACACAGGCATTTAATTTAATTTAAAAATGTGTCAATTTGACCCGGACGTTACAAAGTAAATGCACTTTAGTGATAAATCAGCATTGAATGAATAAAAACATTCCAATTCAAGACTTGTTTTCTGTTGATGCCACTTGAGTATCATTTTGAAACCATGCCTATTCCTTATCTAAGCCATACGAAGCCCAGTCTAGTGTTTGGTGGTTTTATAAAGTCATAGTTGATCGAGTTCCTCCCCTGCAGGCACCCAATGAAGCAGGATTCAATGGAATCACAACTGAAGCGCGTGGACGCAACTAGGGTTGATGCTGATGATGTGGTGGAGAAAATCCTGCAGAGCCAAGACTTCACCCCTGGCCTGTTTGACTCTAGCGCTGAAGGTAACCGTAGCAACTACCAGCCTGTCAGTCAGACCTCTTTATCGCTGAAGAAAAGCATCAACATTTAATATTGTGTTTCAGAGGAGGGTCTTCGTTTATTTGTGGGTCCTGGAGGAAGCACAGCACTTGGCAGCCATCATCTTCCTGTCAGGTAAAAATGTAGAAATCAGTTGTAAAGTGTTACAAATATCAGCAGAGAAACTACAATGTGAAAATAAAACACACTCTAAATGGGACACCATCACTCACAAGGGGATTTCTCTAAGCTAAATTAAGATAAACTAGTGATGGGATTTTGAATTTCAGATATGGTAAGGATCTCTGTTCTTCCATTCTGATCTTTCATATATGAAAAGCAGTTAAAGTGGATGTAAAGGCTACACATCCCTATTAAAATAACAGGTTTTTGTGATGTAAAAACATTAAACAAAGATACAGTCCCTTCCAAAACTATTAGAACGGCAATGGCAATTCATTTTATTTGCTGTAGACTGAAGACATTTGGGTTTGCGATCAAAAGATTAATTTGAGGAGAGAGTTTAGAATTTCAGCTTTCATTTCCTGATATTTATGTATAGATGTGTTACACAACATAGAACATAGCACAAAGTACAATTTGTATCTGACCACCCAATTTGTATGCAAGCAAAATGATTGGAACATGTGACTGACATATGTTTCTTGTTACCCAAGTGTGTCCTGTTAGATTGATTGTTTAAATAATAAATAGCTCTGAACATCTACTCTTGGTTTTAGCCTTCAATTTCACCTGTAAAGACTGCATTTGTTGTTAAAAAGGATAAGCCAACATGAAGATCAGAGAGCTGTCTATGGGAGAAATGCAGTGTCATTTTGAAGCTGTGACAAGAGGTAAAGTTAATCAGAGGCATTGCAAAAACATTGGGCATAAATAATACAACAATTTGGTACAATGTCCTGAAAACGAAAGAAACCACTGGTGTACTGAGCAACAGACAGTAGGCCAGTAAAAACAGTTGACGACAGAAACATTGTGAGAGCTGTGAAGAAAAACAACTCAAAACAACCCAACCCAAAACAACAGTCAGTGACATCACCAACAACCTCCACAGGACAGGGGTGAAGGTATCACAATCCACCGTTTGAAGAAGACTTCAAGAGCAGAAATATAGAGGCCATACCACAAGATACACACCACTCATCAGCAGTAAGAGACAGAAAGCCAGATTGGAATTTGCAAAGAAATATAGAGATGAGCGACAAAAGTTCTGGAACCGAGATGAACCATCACCAAAGTGATGGAAAGACCAAAGTGTGGATAAAGAAGGGATCTGCTCATGATCCAATACATACAAGCTCATCTGTGAAACATGGTGGAAGTAGTGTCATGGCTTGGGCTTGCATGGCTGCTTCTGGAACATTCTCACTAATCTTTATTGATGATGGAACTCATGATGGTAGCAGCAGAATGAATTCAGAAGTTTACAAGAACATTTTGCATCCCAATGTAGAGAGAAATGCATGCAAATTAATCGGGAGGAACTTCATCATGCAGCAGTACAATGATCCAAAACACACTGCCAATTCAACACAGGACTTTATCATGGGGAAAGTGGAAGGTTTTAGGCTGACCAAGTCAATCACCAGACCTTAACCCAATTTTCACCAGACCTTAACCCCCCAATTTCACCTCCAGGCTTTCAAAAGCAACACAAAAGAAGAAACCAACAGTTTGGCGTCAGTGAGTCACAGGCTTGATAAACAAGTGTTATTTACTTTCATTTACTTCGACTTATGTTCCTATACTTTTGCACACCCAAATATGGTGTGGTCTGATACAAAAGATTCTCTTTTTTATGTTGTTTAACACATTTAGATGTAAATATAAAAAAATATTGAAATGATCTGACATCATAAGCTCTCGTCTCATTGGTGTACAGCACAAACTAATTAATTGGCCTTGCTGTTTTGGAGGGGACTGTAAATAATTTTTCCACCTTTAATTGCAAGTTACAAAATTCAGGTGAAAAATAAACAGTATTTTTTAAGGAAAAGATAAAGAAAAAAATAATAACAATAACCTGGTTGTATTGGTAACCGGTAGCTCTGACTCGGCCATTCCAGAATGTTCATCTTCTGAAGCCACTACTTTGTTGCCCTGGATTTGTGCTTTGGTGCCAGAAGATGAAATTTTTCTTCATCTTCCGTTGTCAAGCAGAAGCCTGCGGGTTTTGTGCCAAAATAGAATGCCATTTGGATTTGACTAGAACCCCAGTCCCAGTGGAAGAGAAGCAGTCCCATAACGTGATGCTGCCACCCCATGTTTCACCATGGGTATGATGTTCTTTAGGCAATAAGCTGTATTGCTTTTGTGCCAGACGTAATGTCCATTAACAAAGTTGTTGTAAATTATTTTTAATTTTTTTTTTTCCTCAAATGGTCTCTAGCAACTCAATGTAATAACTGCACATAATGTAATAAGTATTGTACAGGGCTCCAGATGGTGACTAAAATGGTCGCCAATGCGACTAACTTTTTAATTTTGTGACCATGTTTTTTCTGCCAGTCGACAGTGGCCACCGTTACCCACAAACAAAATTTTAAAACAAATTAAATAGAAATGACCATACGTCTTGTTGTGTTAGGCTACTGAACTGTCATCTCCTCTTGCGCCTGCGTCTGCCTGCCCTATCGCGTGCACCCCTGTATGGTTTCCAATAAATAAACTCTGCACTCTTAGTGCTAGTTTAGTCGGTTTAGTCCGTTGGAATTTGAATTTATCCGTTATATGTAGGCTATCTAACTGCGTAGTTAACTAAACTTAGCCAGCTGACAAGAAAACGAAATGCGCAAACGAAAAATATCACTTTGTCATTCCCTGCCCGTCCAAACCCTGCCTCCTCTACATCACATGCCGACAATGTTGAGACCAACTTGACCAGTGAAAGTTGTTAAGTGACATTTGAGTCATCCCAGCCCGTTTCCATCGGTGTGCAATCTTTTACAGTTGATGACAGCCAAGCGCAGCGAGTTGAGTCTTCTTCTTCCGTCCCTGCGGCTCCCATCCCGACAAGACAGTTTAAATCAGCTTGGCTACAAGAATTCGTCTGGTTATGTTATGACAATAGGAAAATGTACTGCACCCTTTGTGCTCAAGCAGGACAAGATATTGCTGGTAAAACAGAGCTCATTAGCAGTTCGAGTCATTTTAAAAAAGAAACCATGAAGAAGCATGGTGACAGTAAAAAAACATAACGCCAGGGATTGTGTCATTGCTAGGTCTGCCCCTCGTTCCACCCCAATCGTGAAACCAGTGCAATGTGCTAGTGATAAAGTCACTGAAAAAGAGATGAGGGAATTGAAAATAAAATTCAATGCAGCCTACATGACTCAGCCTGAATAAGCAGGAAACTAAAAGTGAAAAAAAGAAACAAATGACTGGACATTTAAGTATTTACAGTAATATGATTCAATATGATATACTGAACATTGCACATATTGTGTATGTAAAGAATACATTGTGTAAACTATGGGAGGCAGAGTAAACAAAGGCAGACAGTACAGAAGGGAAAGAAAAGGCAGTGTGAGGTAGGGCTGCACAATTAATCGGATATCGATCGCGATTACGATTTTGACTGCCCACGATTAAATGAACATGATTGACTGCGATATTGACGTTTAAAGTTCGTCCTCCGCTCATATAAAACTCTGCTGTTTTCTCCACTCAAATCAAGCGCTTCCTACACTTACAGCCAATCACATAGAGCGGCGCAGGGCTGACGTCGTTTCGTAATGCCAAAACCCGGAAACGGGGTTAGCGCTCGGTCTGCCAGTTTCTCTGTGAGCTCCAGCGCTTGCGCGAGGGGAAATCATGACACTAGCTAGCACGATGCTAAATGGCACTTTAGGTTGTCGGGGACATTAAACATCATCACGCCGAATGGGAAAAAACTTTGCAGATAACCTCAGGGATATTCACTATATTTTGGATCCTGAAAATTTTAATTGGCGCCTAAATATTTTGGGTTTAGGAACCAATGGCTCCTAGATTTTTATTTTTTTTGCCTGGAGCCCTGTTGTATAATATAATGAAATGTACATAATATAATTTTAATAATTGTAATCACTTTCTAAAAATGTAATCAAATCTTGCACATAATGTAATAATGATTTTTGCATTGATAAATGTATTGTATTATAAACTCAACAAAAAACATTGTCATGTTGTAATAATTGTAATACTTTTTAAAAACATAAATACATTGGTATTCCTTGACAGTACATTTACTAAATCTAAATCTAGTCTTAATCTACCTATAAAATACACCTGATTTAAATATTCATGCAATTTTATATATATATATATATGTATATATATATATGTGTGTGTGTGTGTGTGTGTGTGTGTGTATATATATATATATATATATATATATATATATATATATATATATATATATGTATATATATATATATATATATATATATATATATATGTATATATATAGTAAGGGAATTAGCCCGGGGAAGGGCGGAGTACTTACTCGGTGCTGTCTGCAGTGAGGAGGCGTGTGTGGGTGAGTGTGAGAGGTTTTGTGGGGGTGTGGCTGGCGTTGCGATGCTCTCGAGGGCGTGTCGGGATTCCCAGGAAGTGTGTGGGGGTTTCCCGTGCCGTCATCCACCGTCATGTGTGATCTCACCAGCTGGCGTCTTCGTCCGCACCCGAACCTTCGGGAAAAGAATGAGAGAGAGAGATTAGAGAAATTATGTTGCCGTGTCTGAGGTCGGAATACCTTTATGCAGCGAAAGGACGCGCACGTGGTCTGTGAGTTAGTCCTCCCCATCGCACGGGCGGAAGAGCGTCCTCTTATACTCTTCCCCCGTCGCCTGAGTGGTGGAATTCTCCTGACTGACTCCCCAATCGCCGGCTGGTGTAGTGTCGGCGGTTCCGCCCCACCGTGACGGTCCTTCCAGCTGATGGTGTGTTTGGCGCGAGGCTGTCCGCTTCGTGCCTGCGCGGCAGTCGGGGAAGGAGCGACTTTCTTATCATGCGCACCGGCTGTTGGTCCGTCGCGACAGTACCCCCCCTCAGCTCCGAGCCTACTGCCGCTGGGTGGCGGGCCCAGAGCGTGTCTCGCCGCGAGAGCCCATCTGCATTCCCATGTTGGGCCCCCACCCGGTGTTGAACCTGATATGAGAAGTCCTGTAAGGCGAGGAACCAGCGGGTTACCCTGGCGTTCGTGTCTTTGGCCTTGGCCATCCACTGTAAGGGGGCGTAGTCTGTTACTAGGACGAAGTGCCGGCCAGCCAGGTAGTACCGCAGCTCCTCGATGGCCCACTTTATTGCCAGGGCCTCTCGCTCCACGGCTGCGTATTTCCTCTCAGCGGAGGACAACTTCTGGCTGATATAGAGGACCGGGTGTTCTTCTCCGTCGAAGGTTTGTGAGAGAACTGCGCCAACCCCGATTTCGGATGCATCGGTGTGCACCGTGAATGGGAGGGCGAAGTCCGGGTTGCACAGTACCGGCGCGCTGGTGAGGGCACATTTCAGGGCATGGAAGCCCTCTCCGCTTCGGCTGACCACTTAACCCGGTCCGGCTGGCCCTTCTTTGTGAGATCTGAGAGGGGGAAAGCCACAGCAGAGAAATTAGGCACAAACCTCCGGTAGTACCCCGTCAACCCCAAGAAGGCACGTACCTGTTTCTTTGACGTGGGTCGAGGGTAGTCCTTTACGGCTTCGATTTTATTTGTTTGTGGCTTCAGCATCCCCCGGCCAAGGCGATATCCCAGGTACTGGGCCTCGGTCAGCCCTAGGTGGCATTTCTTGCAGTTGGCTGTCAGGCCGGCCTCCCGGAGCACCTTCAGGACCTCCCCCAGATGAAACAGGTGGTCCGACCATGTGGAGGAGTGGATGACTACGTCGTCCAGGTAGGCAGCTGCAAACATGCGGTGGGGCCGCAGGAGGATGTCCATCAACCTCTGGAACGTTGCAGGTGCCCCGTGTAGCCCAAAGGGGAGAACCCGGTACTGCCAGTGGCCGGTGGCCATGCTAAAGGCCGTCTTGGGCCTTGTGTCCGGCGCTAGCGCGACTTGCCAGTAACCTTTGGTCAGGTCCAGGGTAGATATGAACCGGGCCCTCCCCAGTCGCTCCACGAGGTTGTCCACTCGGAGGAGGGGATAGCTATCGAACTCCGATACCTGGTTCAGCTTACGGAAGTCATTGCAAAGCCGCATACTCCCGTCCGGCTTCGGTACGACGATGATGGGGGTGGACCAGGGGCTGCTGGACTCCTCTATGATGCGATCCCGCAGCATTCGGCCAATTTCTTCATCGATGGCTTTGCGCCGGGCCTCTGGAACACGGTAGGGCCTTTGTCTTACGACTACACCGGGAGGAGTTTTGATCTCGTGGTGGACCAGCTGTGTCATCCCTGGGGAGGTAGAAAACACATCGGTGAATTGGTCCACCAACTCGGTGAGATCCTGTTTCTGGGCGGGGGTAAGGTCCTCCCCCAAATCGACCAAGGTACGCTTGCCGTGATCTGTGTCCCGGGCTGCATACGCCGACACTACCGGTGCCGGTTCCACCCACTTCTTCAGAAGGTTCACGTGGTAGAGCTTCTCCTCCACGCGCTTACCGGGCTGTTGATGGGGCCTCGGCGCTCGAGGACTGTATACGGGCCTTGCCACCGGGCCAGGAATTTACAGGCGCTGCTGGGTACTAGTAGGAGGACTTGATCCCCCGGCTGGAATTCCTGGGGCTGGGCCGTGCGGTTGTATACCCTTCGTTGTTCCTCCTGCGCGGTGCGCATGTGCTCCTGGACTACTGGGGCTACCCGGTCAATCTTCGCTTGCATTTCCTGCACATATTCGATAACTGAGCGAAATGGGGACGGTTGCTCCTCCCAGGCTTCGCGGGCCACGTCCAACAGTTCCCGAGGGCGCCGTCCAAAAAGGAGCACAAAGGGGGTGAAGCCCGTGGACGCCTGGGGGCACTCTCGGACGGCAAAAAGCACGTAGGGAAGGAGGAGGTCCCAATTCCTCCCTTCCTCGTCCACCACCCGGCGTAGCATCCGTTTGAGTGTCTGGTTGAATCGCTCGACCAGCCCGTCGGTTTGCGGGTGATAGACAGAGGTCTTAAGGTGCTTCACCTGTAAGAGTCGACACAGATCGGACATTAGTTTGAACACAAAAGGCGTACCTTGGTCGGTCAGCACATCCTTTGGGATCCCCACCCGACTGAACAGGAGTACCAGCTCCCTGGCGATGTTGTGGGAGGTGGCTTTGCGCAGCGGCACCGCCTCGGGGTACCGGGTGGCGTAGTCGACAATGACCAGGATGTACTCATGGCCCCAGGCAGACTTGAGAAGGGGGCCCACGAGGTCCATGCCCACTCGCTCGAAGGGAACGCCGATAATGGGCAGAGGTATAAGGAGCGCCGGTGGGGACCTCCGTGGGGCGGTGTGCTAGCACTGAGGGCATTGCTGGCAGAAGCCCCGGACCTCCGTGTCCATCCCGGGCCACACAAAGCGATCCCTCAGCTTCTCCAGGGTGTTTCGTGGCCCCAGGTGGCCGCTGAGGGGATGAGTGTGGGCCAGATGCATTACTGTTTGGGTCTTTGATTTGGGTACCACCAGGAGGTCCACCTGCTCCCCGCGGCGGCAGGCCCGTTGATAGAGGAGACCGCTTCGGACGAGGAAGTACGAGGTAGGGAGTCTCAGGTCAGGGCTCTGGTCGACTCCCTCTATCACTCACACCTGGGCCCAGCAGTGCTTCAGGCGGTCGTCTTCCTTCTGCTCCCGTCCAAACTTCCCCTCCCAGTTCACCTGGTGAAAGACAGAAGACAGAGGATTAGTGTGTAGGGGGGCCTTACCTTCCGTGGCGGCGTCTCCATCGTCCTGGGCCAAGTAGGCCTGCCGGGCCCGGGTCCTCTTCGTGCGTTGCCGCGGCCTGCCAGATTCAATAGCCGGGCCCATCGGGAATCCTGGCCAGTCCCTTCCAAGGAGCAGGGGTACCGGGAGCTCGGGGATCACGCCCACCTGGAGGGGCCAGACCCTGGCTTTACCCCGAATCTGGACCTCGGCTGTTGGAACTTCCCGGGTGTCCCCATGGATACAGGTTACGGTGAGAACCCGCCCCGGGCAAAGTCCTTTGGGTAGAATGGATGGTCGGGCGAGGGTCACCGTGCTCCCGGTGTCCAGCAGGGCGGTTACCGGGCTCCCCTCGATCCACACCGTCAGGGTGGGGCCATCCGGCAGCTGCCGTAAATGGAGGGCGCACCCCACTAACCATGGCTTCTGAGTCGGCCTGGCAGGTTCCATCTCCGGCTCCGTGGGCATGGGCTCGTCCACGGGGGTTACGTGGATGGGTGACCTCCGGCAGGTCGTCCAGGTGCTGGGACGTGTTGGTGGTCGGGCCGGGGGCCAGAGGCACCAAGGGGCGTGTCAGGGAGCCGCTGTTCACCTTGGCCAAGCTCAAGGGTGGCCATTGTTCGCTCGAGGGCAGTTAGGAGCTCCTGGGGCATTGCCGGTGCTTGCACACCTACGGCCTGGCGTTCTGTGCGGGGCAACGCCCTCGGGAAACGGTCTACGGCCACTTTTTCCGTCACCTCCGCGGCGGTATGCCGGTCCGGCTGGAGCCACCTTTTGGTTATCCGGATGAGGGTGTTCAGCTGTCCGCGTGGTCGGGCCCCCGGCCGATAGGCCCAGCAATGGAAGTCCGTCGCCGCCTGGTAGGGGGTTCGCCCACACCACGCCAGGACTCCCTACTTAATCGCCCTGTAGTCAGCAGCCTCCTCTGGCTCGAGGGCATAGTAGGCCGTGCGTGCCTCTCCCGTGAGCAGTGGGCTGAGGGCGCGGGGCCAGTCGTCCCGGTCCCATCCCTCTCGGCGGGCAATACTCTCAAAGGCCTCGAAGTACGCCTCGAGATCTTCCTCGGGGGAGAGGGGGGGAAGCAGGCAGCGGATCTCGTCCTGGATCGGGGAGGGACGTGGAGGCAGCGGGGGTCTCGGTCCTCAGGGCAACCAGCGTCTGGGTTGCGACCTGAAGGCTTTCGGCGAGCTGCTGTGTAATGGTTTGCTGCTGGATGCTAGTTTCCAGCAGGCGTTTCAGTGCGGGGTCCATGTTTCTTTCTCTCTCTCTCTTTTTTTTCTCTTTCTCTCTCCTTTTTTTTTTTTTGTTGTTGTTGGCGGGTCTGTGCTCTATGCCTGCATCCTCCACCAGTGTAAAGGAATTAGCCCGGGGAAGGGCAGAGCACATATACGCAAGAGACTGGTTGTAGTGATACAGTGATTAAGGTTTTATTTTTCTTACTCGGTGCTGTCTGCAGTGAGGAGGCATGTGTGGGTGAGTGTGAGAGGTTTTGTGGGGGTGTGGCTGGCGTTGCGACGCTCTCGAGGGCGTGTCGGGATTCCCAGGAAGTGTGTGGGGGTTTCCCGTGCCGTCATCCACCGTCGTGTGTGATCTCACCAGCTGGCGTCTTCGTCCGCACCCGAACCTTCGGGAAAAGAATGAGAGCGAGAGAGAGAGATTAGAGAAATTATGTTGCCGTATCTGAGGTCGGAATACCTTTATGCAGCAAAAGGACGCGCACGTGGTCTGTGAGTTAGTCCTCCCCTTCGCACGGGCGGAAGAGCGTCCTCTTATTCAATTCAATTCAATTCAATTTTATTTGTATAGCGCTTTTTACAATAGACATTGTCTCAAAGCAGCTTTACAGAAATATCAACATGGTATACAGATATTAAAGGTGCGAATTTATCCCAACTGAGCAAGCCACTGAGTGGCGACGGTGGCAAGGAAAAACTCCCTAAGATGTTTTAAGAGGAAGAAACCTTGAGAGGAACCCGACTCAGAAGGGAACCCATCCTCATCTGGGTAACAACAGATAGTATGAAAAAGTTCATTATGGATTTATATGAAGTCTGTATGGCCTTAGGAGCAGCCGTAGTCCCAGCAGTCTGGAATTAAAGAAGATTTGAGCTCCATCCAGAGGCAGAAAGGATCTGGATCTCTAGTATCTCCATAAATTTGTGTGGGGCTCGGCGAAAGGAGAGAGGGAGAAAAAAGATAATTATGACTGCGAAGTAGTAGAACAGAATCTAGTCAGGGTAGGCTTGAGTAAACAAATACGTTTTAAGCCTAGACTTAAACACTGAGACTGTGTCTGAGTCCCGAACACTAATAGGAAGACTGTTCCATAACTGTCTTATACTCTTCCCCCGTCGCCTGAGTGGTGGAATTCTCCTGACCGACTCCCCAATCGCCGGCTGGTGTAGTGTCGGCGGTTCCGCCCCACCGTGACGGTCCTTCCAGCTGATGGTGTGTTTGGCGCGAGGCTGTCCGCTTCGTGCCTGCACGGCAGTTGGGGAAGGAGCGACTTTATCATGCGCCCCGGCTGTCGGTCCGTCACGAAAATATATATATATATGTGTGTGCCCTCCACTAATATTGGCACCCTTGGTTAATATGAGAAAAGAACGCTGTGAAAAAATTTTATTTGTTTAACCTTTTGATCTTTTGAAACCTTTTTTTAAAAAAAATCACAAAAATACTCTGCTCTCATGGATATCAAACGAATTGCAAACACAACACAGGTTTATCCAAAAAATATCTTTGTTAAATATAGGTGTGCTACAATTATTGGCACCCCTATGAATTCATATGAGAAATATATTTGAAGTATATTCCCATTGATGTTTTAAACATTTTTAGTACACCTGGGTGACTAGGAAGAGGAAATTGTTCAACCATGACTTCCTGTTTCACAGGGGTATAAATATGAGGTAACACATAGTCCAAATTCCCTTCATCATTCATAACAATAGGTAAGACCAACATATAGCTGTGATGTGCGGCAAAAGCTTGTTGAGCTTCACAAAATGGGAAGTGGCTATAAGAAAATAGCACAAGCATTGAAAATGGCCGTTTGCACCATCAGGGCAATAATTAAGAAATTCCAGTCAACTGGAAATGTTGTGAATCAACCTGGAATTGTCTCAAAGCACTGTGAAGAGAACAGTTCGAGGTTCCAAAAAATCTCCAAGGATCACAGCTGGAGAATTGCAGAAGTTAGTTGTGTCTTGGGGTCAGAAAGTCTCCAAAACTACAATCCGAAGTCACCTACATCACCACAAGTTGTTTGGAAGGGTTTCAAGAAGAAAACCTTTACTCTCATCCAAAAACAAACTCAAGCGTCTTCAGTTTGCCAGAGACTACTGGAACTTTAAATGGGATTGGATTGGTCAGATGAAACCAAGATAGAGCTTTTTGGCAATAAACACCAGAGATGGTTTTGGAGCACACAGAGAGGTAGCTATATGGAAAAGTACCTCATGCCCACGGTTAAATATGGTGGCGGCTCTTTAATGTTTTGGGACTGTTTTTCTGCCAGAGGACCTGGACATTTTGTTAGTATACATGGTATCATGGATTCTATCAAATATCAACAGATATGAAATGAAAACCTGACTGCCTCTGCCAGAAAGCTTCAAATGAGCCATGGTTGGATCTTCTAGCAGGACAATTATCCAAAACATACATCAAAATCAACACAAAAATGGTTTACTGACCACAAAATCAAGGTCCTGCCATGGCCATCCCAGTCCCCTGACTTGAAACCCACTCTGGACCTAGCCCGGATTTGTACACAGTGTTGTTATTGCACACTGTTTGTAATTTATCAGTATGTATACCTTTTCATTGTCAAATTGAAAACATTTAATATCCTCTTTTAACTATAGCCAAATATATATATTTGAAGTAATGTACAGTACAGTAATAATAATAATAATATAATAATACTAAATTATTAATAATAATAATTGCATGAATATTTAAATCTGGTGCATTTTATAGGTATATTAAGACTAGATTTAGATTTAGTGAATGTACTGTAAAGGAATACCAATGTATTTGTTTGAAATGTTTCAATGTTTCAAAAATGTATTACAATTATTACAACATGACAATGTTTTTGGTGAGTTTATAGTGCATTTATCAATGTAAAAATTCGTTATTACATTATGAACTCAAGATTTGATTATGAGGGGCGCACAGTGGCTTAGTGGTTAGCACGTTCGCCTCACACCTCCGGGGTTCGATTCCTGCTGGGGCCATGTGTGTGCGGAGTTTGCATGTTCTCCCCGTGCTGCAGGGGTTTCCTCCAGGTACTCCGGTTTCCTCCCCCAGTCCAAAGACATGCATGGTAGGCTGATTGGTGTGTCTAAAGTGTCCGTAGTGTATGAATGGGTGTGTGAGTGTGTATGTGATTGTGCCCTGTGATGGACTGGCACCCTGTCCAGGGTGTACCCCGCCTTGTGCCCGATGCTCCCTGGGATTGGCTCCAGGTTCCCCCGCGACCCTGAAGAAGGAGTAAGCGGTAGAAGATGGATGGATGGATGGATGGATTTGATTATGTTTTGAGAAAATTATTACATTGTGAACATTTTATTACACTAATAATGTAAAGTATTACATTGTGACAGTTACTACATGGTCCCATTTGTTTTTCACATGAATTTTCTTTTTACCACATTAAAGGTGAAAAAAAGATCTGAAATGATTTATCTTGGTTTCATCTTTTT
This sequence comes from Ictalurus furcatus, assembly GCF_023375685.1. Lineage (NCBI taxonomy): Eukaryota > Metazoa > Chordata > Actinopteri > Siluriformes > Ictaluridae > Ictalurus > Ictalurus furcatus. The sequence goes on from NC_071279.1 coordinate 5,317,481, forward strand.
ACAGCACAGCACAAAAACCTGCCATTTTAACAGGGGTGTTTAGACTTTTTATATTCACTGTATGTGAACAGGAAGCGTAGTCTTTCGTCAGCAGTTCTACTGAACATGTTTTATATCTTACATCAGCCCTGTTTCAGTTTTGATGTTTCCTTTTTAAATGTTACAGGGTTGGTGCTGGTGCCTATGAACAAGTGGTGATCAAGCGCTAGAGCTGGAAGGTGCCAAGTAAAGAGGTGGCACAAAACCAAAGTACAGGTGAGAGAAAGGGCTCTTCAAACTCTTCTTTCCAGCAGTGTGATTTTTTTCCCCCCATCCATTCACTGCTGGTAGAGCCTGAGGATTTTCAAAGAGCAGTCTCTGCCATCATTCTGTAGGCATGGGCTCCTCTGAATCCTGGGGTAACTTAACTCCTTTCCAATCCCAACACTCCCTGCTTTCTTCTTTGATTCGCCTATAAATTCTTCAACAAAGGAGGGAAACTTGTTCTACATGTTGGAACAGGAAACGATCTTTGCAGGGTTTTGCTTGTTTGGCAGGTTTTATTTTTTATTTTCCAGTTTTTTTGTCACTTGTGTGGTGAGGATTTTAGCTCTTCATTAGATCTTGTGTATTCAGGGTTTTAGATTCACATAGTTGATTTTTTAATATATAAGCATATTCAGATGAGTCATGCATCCGCATCTCAGTGTTTTTGTGTGTAGGTGGGAATTGCAGATGCAGTGCTGCAGATTTCTGGTTAAGGTCACATCGTTGTGTAGTGCTTCCTTTGGCTGAGGGGAAATTGAACCAACTAGCTGGCATTGGGGAGGAGAGTTTGACTGTAGCGAGGAGAATTAGTGGCACTCACTGAACAAAGTGTCAACTTTATATTTAAATAAATGAGTAATAAATTCTGATAGCACTTAATAGTATAATACTTTGAATAGTTCAGTCCCTGTAGGCTGTATTCTGTCAGATTTAGATTTCTATTGTTCTTGGTTGTCAGTGTGCAGATCAGAGTCTAAATGTTAAAAACTATTGTTTGTGCATTTGGTTGTATAGCCATTTCACTCCTTCAGCACAGCACATATAGAGCCCAAAGTCAAGCTACTCAGAAACTGCCATTATCAATAACTGGTTGGTGTAATGAAGCAGTTTGACCTTGCAGTCATAATTGCACTATATACACATTATGGCTACTTAGCTCCTTTTATATTGAACACAGAGGGTATGATTAAGAGCCAAGGGGCAGGAATTCACAATTATTTTTTATTATTATTATAGTGAATTATTGCCTTTGCAGCTGTGAAAGCAGTTTTCATAGGTTTTAATTTTATTTGAGGTGCTACAGAAATGTAGTCTATGACATGACCCCCTTTTCCTTTACTTGTACTACATACGTTTATTGCTGTTGTGTTCCTCTTATTTTATTTGATCAAAAACACTACACAATGTATATTTATGTCTGCTAAGTTTATGCATATCTGATGTTTATCCTGGCATATTGTTAAAGTATTTTTGTTGGTTTTCTGTCTGCTAGTGTAACCATGAACCAGGTTCTCTATGGTTTTATGTGCCAGTACAAAAGCCATATGTTTTACAAAGTGAGCCCACTTCTCTTGTATATATTCTGAAACGGTGTGAGTGTGTGTTATTGTGTAAACAGCATAATATTTTGATATCTCTTTAGTGTATCTGAACTCCAGGGACTAACTAGGTAGGGCTGGATTTAACTACCAAAAGCATGGGTCCTTTACATCTTTTAAATATCTTTCTAGTCTACAAATGCCTGTAATAACTGATTATATTGCTTGTGATATGATGCAATATTGGCACCATCATATCAGAAGCCTGGTGAAATATACAGACTTAGTTAAGCCATGGCCCTACACTAATGCAAATCATTAGTATTGTGTTTTACAACTCTGATCACTAGGTTTCCATAGGGGAGTGTTTCATGCATTATATCTTTACACTGTACAATAACAGAATCCCTCAATATTTGAATAGTTGACATTGTGTGTAGGTACTTTGTGTTGTAAATAAACACCATGGTGTTGTTTTTTTTTAATCTCTTCTGTGAAGCTTTTGCTCCTTGTACTGTACAGTGTCTGATGTAACGGTGACAATGCTTTTTGCTGTTGTGATGTTCAACTCCTTTTAACCAGTGCTGATTACATGTACCTCACACTGTTAAATAAACACAGTACATTAAAAAAAGTAAAGATTTCAGTGTCAATTTTTAACACAAAAATGTTTATCTGCGAATATGCTTGACAACAGAACATAAACTAATATATAAGTTCAACATAACTATGATGTAATTTTTTTTTTTTTTTTAATGTAACCAAGATCAATCATGTCAGATCTCTCCCTCTCTCATGTGGTTTAGGGAAGATAAACTTAGAATAACCTGGTTGCATAAGCAATGGAGCATTTGTAATTTTGTTATGGGTCATGTGACTGGTTCATTCTGAGTGCAATCATATTCAAACTTGTGTTTAGAAGGAATTATCATAGAGCTGTCATCAATGAAATTATTGTGATTAACCCCAAATAAAAAACTGCTGTTTCTGTAGGAGTTTCTTCCCATCATCTGGGTTTTGCCCAACTCCTGAAGTCATGGTCCTCAAAGAGCTGACCAAAGCATGTACAGGATCTCACTGTCGAAAGGTATTGATCAGGAGAGGGGTACAAAAGAATCTTCAAAACATTAGATGTATTATAGAACACTGTGAAGGCAGTCATCAACAAGTGGAGAAGATGGAGCACCACAGTGACATCACCAAGTACAGGACATAAAAAAATGAAAAAAACAAAACTTCTCAGGGAGTCTGCCAAGAGACCTACAGCCTAAAATTTGAGACTTAGAGTTAATCTTCTGATGAGGCCAGGTAGAACTTTTTGTGAATAATTCTAAAAACAGATATGTTTGGCACAAAAACGAGAGTTTATCACCCAAAGAACACCATACCCCCGGTGAAGCATGGTGGTGTACACACTGGTGCAACCAGTTATTCCCCCTTAAAAAAATTTTTTCACTTGAATTGTGTTGGTTGCTACAATCACATTAAAGGTGGAAAAAGATCTGACATGATTTATCTTGGTTTTATTTTTTCTGTTACAAAAACCTGCAGTTTGAACAGGGGTGCATAGACTTTTTATATCCACTGTGAGTGTTTCCCATAATTCGATCAGATACAGACTGTTAGTGTCCATGTTGTTCCTGCACCATCACATCATCAAAATAGAGAAGAGCACTTCCACACTATGGAACTAAATATTAGAATGCGTAAATTACCTAATAAGAGATTCATATAAAGAAATTTACTCAACAGAACGGAACAAAAATAAACAACTGTTATTTCCCTCTGTTGTTAGGGTAGCTGATAAATTTTACATTACTTATTGGCCAGTCAATAATTGTATTTATTGTCCTATATGGAAGGTAAACCTGACTAGAGGGCCAGTGAGTGCTAGGTGTTATACTTCCATTGTTACTGATATCCGTAACCTAAGAAATAATCAAAGTTCACTTTCCCAGTCCTCCTCTACATGTTCATTCACAGACCTTGACACACGTTCTGCCTTCTCACCCTCATCCATTTCCTCTTGGTCTTCCTCCTCTTCATAATCATCAGGCAGCATTATGGCATTTCTGTCAGCATCTAGCTGCACTCGCAAGTCCACCAACAGTGTGGCTCGAAGTTGCTGGATATTGCTGCACAGAGCTTGCACTTTTGAACCAGACCACACACGCAGAAGTGGTACACAGATCCAACTCTCTTGCCTGTACACCTCCTCTTCCTCCCTTGCCTGCCTTGCTTCTTCAGATGGTAGCATGAGTTTACAGGAGGTAAAATCCCACTGCTCACCTTCCTGACCCCCCAGCCACTCCTTCTTCAGCTGCTCAGCTCGGTACAGGACCTCACTAACTAGAGTCCTCTGGAAGATATTGTTGTCACAGAGGCTTGGGTAAGTGACCCTGTAGAGCTAACAGGAATGAACATGGGAGAAAGATTACATGGCAGGCACTTATTCAGATACTTACAAATTCTCTCTGTCCATCACAGCATTCAGCTCTTACCAGTTGATATACTGTAGGCTCCTCCTCGGTGTTGTTCCTTTGTGCATTTAAATCACCAGCTCTTTGGAAAACTCCAATCTGGGAGCAGAATCCGACATCCCTGATCTCCCCAGGAGTCTCTCCTACTCCTGTGAACTCTACTGAGTAACCATATTTCTTGCAAACTCCATCGGCCCTGAATGAATGAGAAAACTATTACAATTGGGAAGGCTTTTCATTAGGGCTGGAAGGGTATAAAAAAAACAAAAACAAACTCGATCACAATTTTCAGTAAAAAGATGATAGTAAATAATCATATAACATGTTTTATACTACTACTACTATACTATTTCTCTAATTTTCAGCTTTTTGAAAGTAACTCAGACTGCCCTGATTTAAAATTGCTCAGCTTACTTCAAGGGTCACATTCTCATGATTCACTTTCAGTAACTACATGCATCTATCCTGGAAACACTGGGTGTGAGGCAAAAATACACCCGAAAAGGAATTAAAAGGGCTAGTCCAGCTCAGAACACACACACACACAGGGTTGAGATCAAAAACTGAATGAGATGACAGATCAGAGTTTCAGCTTTCGTTTCTGGATATTTACATCTAGATGTGTTGAACAACTTAAAAGATAGCATCTTTTGTTTGAACCCACTCATTTTTCAAGTGAAGTGTGACAGAGTTTTTTGTTACCCAGGTGTGCCCAGAATGTTTAAACAGTTAATAGCTCTTAATGTCTACTCTTGGTTTGAGCCCTGGATTTACCTGTGAAAACTGCATTTGCTGTTAAAAAGGATAAACCAACATGAGGATCAGAGAGCTGTCTACAGGAGAAAAGTAAGCCATTTTGAAGAGAAAAGAGGGAAAACTCTATCAGAGCTAATGCACAAACATTGGGCATATCCAATGCAACAATTCGGAATGTCCTGAAAAAGAAAGAAACCACAGGTGTACTCACAACCAGACCTGGAAGAGGTCGATCAAGGAAAAGAAGAACAGTTGATGACAGAAACATTGTTGTTTTTGACCTGTGTGAAGTTGGCCCCCCACCCAACGCAAAACGTTGGCAAAATAGTCTCAATCATTTGTGCTCCGTTTGTGCCTTAAAAATTTTTGTTGGTACTGCTTCGGTTTTGGAAATATTAAAAGAATATTTATAGGTCATTCTGAGGTCACTCAGCCCCCACATATGCTCCAAATTCACCCCAAATAGGCTCAGTCATTTGTGCTCCATTTGTGCCACTAAAAGTTTCGTTTGTGCTGCTTCCGTTTTTAAAATATTAGACATCGAATTATGGTGTGGTGACGTCACCAGCCCCCCACACGCTCCAAGTTCATGCCAAATAGGCTCGTTTCTTTGTGCTCCATTTGTGCTGGTTTGTGCAGATAAACGCTTCGTTTGTGCTGCTTCGGTTTTGGAGATATTAAAATAATATTTATAGGCCATTCTGAGGCCACTCAGCCCCCCACATGCTCCACATTCACCCTAAATAGTCTCAATTGTTTGTGCTCCGTCTCTGCTGTTTTGTGCCACTAAAAGTTTAGTTTGTGCTGCTTCCGTTTTTTACATTTACATTTATTCACTTAGCAGACGCTTTTATCCAAAGCGACTTACAAATGAGATTAGACATTAAGTTTTAAATATTAGACATTAAGTTCTACATTATAAACTTGTTTTCGTGTATTACTGTATTTGCCAGAATACAAGGAAAATATAATATAGTAATAATACATAAGGATATTATATCTTATATTAGGACCATTATGGTAATGTTGACCCCTAGATGCACAACGTATTCAAAAAAATTAACATGGGTACCATGTACAGCTGTAATTAGCATTTCATAGCTACATTAGCCATACTAGTATTAGCAATGAGTTTTCTGTTCAATAAACATTGACAATCTTAGCTCTCTTGAATGTTGTACCATTATGATTGTCAGTTACAAGTATTAGTTAACAGTTAGTTAACTTCAGTGTTAAAACATTGTACTTACACTGGACAGAATTTTGATTTAGTTACTATATCGACTTTTCCTATACTAACTTAACACTAATTTCCACAAGAGCATCTTGAACAGAAGTGTCACTTACACCTAGTGGTGGCAGTGAAGTGTAACAGATAATTCTCCTTGTAAATAAATGAAAAGTTCAATCATGAGAGACCAGTGAATGATGTAAAGATAATTGTTTATTGAACAAATGAGGATATGATTTGTCTTGACAAAGTCTTCGGCAATTCGACTCTAAAAGTGTGCTCACACCGAGGAGATTTGCGCCTATAATTCAGTGTCTAATACTTTAAAAATGGAAGCAGCACAAACGAAACTTTTATAGGCACAAACAATTGAGACTATTTTGCCGACATTTTGCGTTGGGTGGGGGCCAACTTCACGCAGGCTTGTTTTTGGGTTTTTCTTCATAGCTCTTACAGTCAATGACATCAACAACCTTCACAGGGCAGGGGTGAAGGTATAACAATCCACCTTTCAAAGAAGACTTTGATAGCAGAAATATTGAGGCCATACCACAAGATGCAAACCACTCATCAGCAGTAAGAATCAGAAGGCCAGATTGGAATTCGCAAAGAAATACAGAGATGATCCACAAAAGTTCTGGAACCAAGATTAACCAAGTGATGGAAAGCCCAAAGTGTGGAGAAAGAAAGGATCTGCTCATGATTCAAAACATACAAGCTCAACTGTGAAACATGGTGGAGGTAGTGTCATGGCTTGGGCTTGCATGGCTGCTTTTGGAACATTCTCACTAATCTTTATTGATGACGTAATTCATGATGGAAGTAGCAGAATGAATTCAGAAGTTTACAGAAACAATCTGTCTTCCAAAAGTGGAAGGTTTTAGACTGGCCAGGTCAATCACCAGACCTTAACCCAACTGAGCAACATTTCACGTCCTGAAGAGGAGACTGAAGGTAGAAACCCCCTGGAACAGTTGGTGTTAGTAAGTCGCAGGCTTGTTGCCGTTATTGCAAGCAAGGGATATGCAACCAAATATTAAGTGTTCGTCCTAGTTAGTCTTTTGCTCACCTAAACATTGGATTGGAATCCCATGTGTACACGTGCTGTCACCATTACCATACATAATGTAATAATTCACTCATCACTGTCTAGCTATGGATAATAGTGCTGCTGAAACTTACACCCTGAAAACTGAAGGGAAAAAAACACACTTAATTGCGTTGTAAGAATAAATTGCATCATTCTTGCTGAACTGTATAATACATTCACATGTCAGGTAATAAAAGCTCACCAAGCTTGAAACTGTGCTCTGGTCCACTCGAATTTGTGGTCGTTGTGTCTGAAGCCTGTTACTCCTGGTAATAAAGGATTGAATTCTGCATTCGGCGTGCTTATTATGACAGTACGTGGCTGCATGTATTCAAACAAAACCTCTGAAAACCTCTCCACTTCCCAAAGCTGAAGGTGCTCCATGCTTTGAGATAGGAAATAAAATGACGAAATGTTTAAAACCATGATTTTATTCAATGCCAAAATCACTCTGCGTAATACCTTTCAGACAATAATTTAAGCACATGGAATAAGTTTGAATACACTCACACTTCAATACAGGTGATCAGATCAAAGCCCTTGGTACACGGCTCTGTTTCTGTGATGGAGCCGTGATAAAGCTTGATTGTAAGTGGTCTGGCATCTGGCTGTAAGTGTTCAGACATGAGTGGAGCCAGAGCATACCTAACACACAGTAACAGACATGCATACATGGGACCTTCAACTGCTACCACACTGTATTACAGGATTCTTTAATCATGTCCGCTGGGCCGGTATGACTGCAGACAGAGTACCTCCTGTTTGACTGAAATGAAAGTCTGCAATAAGTATCAGTTGATAGTTGATTGCAGACCAAGATGAACTGATTAAACAAGTGAAATGAAGTGTGGCTCCTGTAGGGTTGGAGTGAAAGCCTGCAGCCACACTGGCCCTCTGTGGATAAGACTGAAGACCCCTGCTGTAGTGGTACAATATAGGGTGACAAAGATCAAGTAAATCAAATTTGATTAGAGATGTTACAATGAAGTTGATTCAAGAAGTTGATTCCAGACAGTGAGGTATTTTAGATACACCTGTAAATTCATGTAGTTATCCAATCATCCATTGAGGTGGCAGCAGAGCAATGCAAAAAATTCATGCGGCTGCAGGTCAAGAAGTTTCAGTTAATGCTCACATCAAACATCATAATGAAGAAAAAATGTGATCTCTGTGACTCTGTGATCTCAGAATGCACAACACATCAAACCTTGAGGTGGATGAGCTACAACAGCAGAAGACCACATCAGGTTCCTCTCCTGTCAGTCAAGAACAGGAATATGAGGCTATCATGGTCACAAAATGACCCAAACTAGACAGGCTCCCCTGCAACCCTTATAGGATAATCAGTACAGAAATTGGATGGATGGATGGATAAATGAGCAGGTGTGTTCCTATTAAAGTGGATGATGAGTATATATGATCAATCTTCACACATTTATTAACTTTGTATGACATTCGTGTTCAACATTTTCCATTTTAGTTAGCAACATAGTATGGAGATATAAAAGCTGCCTAAAGTAACTTAGTTCCATGCGGGGGATCTACATGCTTTGTTACAATAGTATGTGGTGTGGAGGGAGGGATCGGGTCAAACAGTGATAATGAATCTCCTACTTCATGTTATATTGTCTCTGTGTCTGTCTGTGCGTTCTTGTTTGTCTCTCTGTGCGCACGTGTGTCTCTCTGTCTGTCTGTTTGTGCGCATCTCTCTCTGTCTGTGTGTCTGCGTACGTCTCTGCCTGTCTGTCTGTGCACGTGTGTGTCTGCTGTCTTTGCGCGTGTGTGTGTCTGCTGTCTGTGCGCGTGTGTGTCTGCTGTCTGTGCGCGTGTGTGTCTGCTGTCTGTGTGCGTGTGTGTCTGCTGTCTGTGCGCGTCTGCTGTCTGTGCGCACGTGTGTGTCTGTGCGGGTGTGTGTCTGTCTGTGCGCGCGTGTGTGGCTGTCTGTGCGCGTGTGCGTCTCTGTCTGTCTATGTGTGTCTCTCTGTCTGTCTGTGTGCATGTGTGTCTCTTTGTCTGTCTGTGTGCGTGTGTCTCTCTGTCGGTCTGTGCGCGTGTGTCTCTTTTTGTGCGCGTGTGTGTCTCTCTGTCTGTCTGTGTGTGTGTGTCTCTCTGTGTGTATGTGTCTCTCTGTCTGTGTGTATATGTGTGTCTCTCTGTTTCTGTGTGTGTGTGTGTGTGTGTGTATGTATATGTGTGTCTCTCTGTCTCTGTGTATGTGTGTGTTCGATTCCAGAGTGTTTGCACCCAATGTCTCTGAATGGAGAAGCAATTTTAACATTGATTCCCAGCCCTACTAAATCCTAAGGGTAAAGAAAATGCATAATAAAGACTGGCTTGATGTTGGACGTTTGATATTCGCAGATATGCGGAAATTAAGGGACCATCTCTAAAATTACATGCGGCATTGGTATACATGTTTCTAACTTCAGTAGCATTTGAAGGGAATGACTTACAGTCACACAATTGCAACTAACGATTATTTCATAATCAATTAGATGTCCGATTATATTTCGATTAATCGGATGGGGGCAAAATTTCAGTACCTTTTTTTCGTTTATTTAAAATAAAATCCACAAACTGAGTGTTACAAATATAAACTTCAGACTAAAACTATACACAACTGTTTGTCCAAAACAGAAAAGAACCCAAAACAGGCACACACACACACACACACCAGAATATATATTATTCATTTAGGACTGTATTTTAATTAGGTGCTTTTTATGCATCCATAAAAAATAATGCATAAATACTTATATACAATATAAACTAAAATAAACAAATTATATATATATATATATATATATATATATATATATAAATAGATAAAAAAGGGATGTCACGAGAACTGATACCTCGGTACCAAGTCGGTACCAGCATTCTTAAACTGTGAAGGTACTTGTTTTTCTGGAGTAGCATTACTACCGATTTTAATGGAGGTACCGAGGTTGCAATTCTTCCGGACTTGATGGAGGCAGCAAATACGCGCAAGTGTTTTAGTCGGTCCACAAGTGGTGAAGAAGAACAACAACTACAAGCACACGGGAAAAAGTACAGAAGTTTAGCTCTGCCGTGACACGTTGAGAGGAAATGTGGTATGGAATATGGAAATACTTCGCATTCGACGCGGATGACAGCAAACATATAATTGATGCTCTGAAGCTGGTGTGCAACCGATGCTATCGTTCATTTCAAACAAAGCGAGGAAACACCTGGAATTTGGCGAAGCACCTGAAAGATGGTCCTATATTATGTTTGTTTGAAGCAGGTGGAATTGTGGCCGTGAAACCAGCTAACGTTATGCTCCATGTAATGTTTGCGATAGCCAGTTATTTGTTAATGATGCTAACGCATTGCAATGTTATAAACTACCTCCTAATCGGCCACCATGCATCGCCATTCAGCCCGTGTCCTGTCAGCTAAATGTAGCCTAATGTCACTAATAATTATTCAAATGTTCATGCTTTTAATAAATATTTTTGGCCTGCCACCATATCAGTGAATTTAAACTAATGCTTGCATTCGGGGTGTGTGTGTGTGTGTATGTGTGCGCGTGCGTCTGTGTGCGTGTGTGTTTAGAAGCACACCTCCACTCATTGTCAGACAGTGTTTGATAACTAAAATACCCCCCCAAATCTCTCTCTCTCTCCCTTTTTGCCAGTATCAGCCAGAGGAGGATGTCCTCACGCGAGTTTTTAATTTATTTATTTTTTTCATTTTATTTTTAAACCACACTGTGGTATCGACTATTGTGTACTTTTGGTAGTATCAGTACTGACTACTAGATTTTTGGTATCGTGACATCCCTAATATATATATAAAGAATTTATTTTATAGTATTTATGCAAAACTTTTTGGATGCACAAAAAGCACGGAATTAAACTACAGTCCTAACTTAATAAAAACTCACTTTCACTGCACCTTGTGGTTTCTGTTACTCATAATATTAGGAATATAATTTTACTTGTGTTTACTTTTGATCATAGTGTTTTAATTAGACATTACAGATCTTACTCACGCTACTGTGTGTATCCGCACGTCTACACTGCGCGTGATCAGCAACACGGCCTTGTTACTAACAGATCACTTCCGTTATAATAAACAACAGAATTTACACTGCAAGCGCGCAAATTCACCATATAATGACAATAAACTTTAATTAAATTAAACCTTTTTAAGCAGCTTGCACCAGTTTCCCCTGCCCCTTACACAGTGGAGCATTTTGGATATAAACATAATGCTGGTTCATCACTGTTTGATCTCTGCGGTGTTTAAAATAAAATTATATTTTCTCCCCTGCCTTAGAGGACTTGGAGGTTACACACTTTCTTCCTCAGTCACGTGACAATTTTGCATCTGTCTGATGGTGACTGAGGTCATATTGGGAATAAAAGGTAACGCTGACAAACAGTAAACTGAAGAAACTCAATGTCTGTGATTCTGGGTGTCTGCTAATGCTAGCGTGTGTATGACGTCATGCGCCACTGACTAGGAAGCAGCATATACTTCCGGTTAGTAAAAAAAATATAGTGTTATATTTGAGATGATATTACCTTTCTAAAATCCACACACTAGACAGTAGTGCATAGTGTAAGTGTATAGTACGTCATTTGCGACACAACTTTAGTATTTATTCTCCGAGGCGTGTTTTCGGAACAGAAGTAACGTAATGAGTAAATCTCCCCCGTGCCGCACACTGACCAACTAATCGACAATGAGATTCGTTGACAACGATTTTCATAATCGATTTTATCGATTAGTTGTTGCAGCTGTACACACAACCAACTGTAGAGTGTTCATCTAGGTGTTAGCTATAAAGCACACCTTTTAGATTTTTGATATTTATTAAAATAAACTATTAAATCATATGTAAATTTGAGTTGAATTTCACTACCAAATGGGCCCACACACAAAATATACCATAATATAAAGCTCAATAACATTTGATGGAAATGACATACAGTCACAAAACCAACTGTAAAGTGTTCACTAGGTCTCAGCTATAACACACACACACACACACACACACACACACACACATACATACACACACACATACATATACATATATATATATATATATATATATATATATATATATAATTAAATATATTGTATGAGCCCATTCCTTAGTGAAATACATGGCAATATTTATACATGATTTCATCATTTATTTTTATTAAATATCAAAAATCTAAAAGGTGTGCGTTATACCTGACACCTAGATGAACACTTTAAAGTTGGTTTTGTGACCAAGTCATACCCTTCCAATGCTACTGAAGTTAGAAACGTGTGTAACTTTAGAGACGGTCCCTTAATTTCCGCATATCTGCGAATATCAAACGTCCAACATTAAGCCAACTTCATGCCAGTATAAAACTGTTTAGTTCTATGAACTGCACTATTCCAGATTATTATGAAGTAAAACACCAACATGTTTTGTCGGATCGCGGCTGAGTCGATGTCCACTCCTGCCAGTAATTCTACACCGTGGCGATGAAATCTGAGTTTTCTTAGCAGGGAACATTCACAGCATCCTAAATCCAACACCTAACAAAAACAAACACTTAGTTCAACCATGACGGTACAGGGGGTGTAAACTCAATGTCAGGAGAACAAAGTTATCTACATAAACTGAGGTTCGTTACCGTTCTGGGTCTGGACTTTTTAATAAACTCAATCACAAACTGGTGCCTCTGAATGTACAGAGGAGATGAGAAGAAGCTCCTCATTCTGCTCCTCAACATCTCACCCGCTTCACGCCGCGACATTAATACAGGTTATGGTTCAATACCAAACACCTCCTTATTAGATCTATAGTGCACTACATAAAGGGCAGAACCCGACATTTTATGCATTATGTAGATCGCATTCTCGTAAGGCAGGCTAATAAAGGCCAAACAACTCCTAATTAGGTATATAACGTCCTGCATATTTTCTAGAAATAGCTGCATTTTATATCCTATTTAGTGCACTTGCAGATGATGTAGGGAACCATTGGGATTCAGCCAGTGCCTTATAATGGGCGTGGCCAACATGTAGGATTTATAGTCTGATCTCACGCCCCCTTGTGTTGGATGCGGCTGTGAGCGGTCGTGGTTCTCTAAACTGAAGGACAAATTGGGTATTTCTCACAAATGAAAATATAATTTTCGTAAATTTGCAAACTAGCATATACAAGTCTATTACTGGTTAGCGAGTCTTGACCAAATATGAAGATTCATAGGTCGGGTGTTCAAGCCCCAGAACTACAAAGCTGCAAAGCCTTAACCCTCTCTGCTCTAAGGATTCTGTATCGTGGCTGACCCTGCACATCGATCCCAACTTTCTAACAAGCTGGGATATGTGAAGAAAAGAATTTCACTGTGCTGTAATGTATAATTAAAGAGTATCTCCTGCTCATGAATTCCAGGAGTGCATTTGCATGTTTTTAAATTTTATTTATTATTTAAAGATTTCGTTTCTTTCTAAAAATCCATTACATCATTATGAACTGAAGTAAGAGACTGGCCCACGGCTGCTATGTTGGTCTTTTTTGGGGATCTGTCCATCTCAAGTGGTCCAATAATTGCCAAAAAGTTGGTTGCTCAACCAATTTAAATGTTACCTTTTTTTTTTTTGAGTGATTACTCCTATGTATAGTCATTGCAAAATCACCAGTTTTTTATTTCATTATTATTTCACTTGGTTTACTACAGCCATCTTTATGTCATGGCACACAACAAATTTTGGTTATACAGCTGTTTATGGAAACCTCAACATCTCGGCTCAGGATGGGTCTAGCTCCTTTAACAAAACCTGATCTCTAGCGCACATTAGGCTACAAGGTACATGTACATATATAAACATTTTGCACATTTTTCACTTAAGTTTAGGGTCAATTTATGACAGGAAGGGTTTGAGTCTAAGTCTTAATTTTTTAAGGGGGTACCTGGGTGCAGAACATTTCTGCTTTGAGACTTTGCTTGTATTTCCTCATTTGTAAGTCGCTTTGGATAAAAGCATCTGCTAAATGAATAAATGTAAAATGTAAATGAGACTTTTTATTATAGGTGTGAGAAAGTGCTTAAAAAAAAAAATCCCCAACTTTCGGGTTGAAAATCTCTGGTGGGGACCAGACACAAACCTGAAATTTTCACAGAAATTAGTACTCTATAGTAGCACTCTGAAGTAAAAATAAATAAATAAAATAAAATAGTGAGTTTCAGGTTAGAGGTTGAGTCTGCAGGACAGTGGACCTCGAGGGTTAGATTTGAAGAACCCTGATCTATCATTTTGGTACAGATGTACAGCTGGTATGCGTGAATAGATTTTATCCAAATATGGTATAACATTGTTTAGTTTGGTGTTTTACAAATTAACAGTGGCATAAACAGAGCTGTGGTGTTGTTTCTCCTGTGATAAAAGCAGTGAGTGACTACAGCTCAAAAGCTGTGAAACATCTGCATATAAAAAAGCAAAAAATGCAATGTATTTATGTAATTCTGTCTGTCCACTGGCTTCTTGGCTTTTTCTTTTTTGTCTTTGTTTCAATTTACTCTTTATTTATCTTTTATCTTTTTCATTGCTGTGCTAAATTGTTAATGGTGACTGAATAATGAATGCATCTATGTTGTATATTTTTGTATTATCGCAATGAAATAATTTTAAAATGCAAACATTTATTTTCTTATTTTAAAAAGATATAAAACAGTATGTAAAAATTTGGCCACCACAGAAAACAAGGCTAAAAAATGGGATGTTTGTGCTATATTTGGTGTTTATATATAATCCCCTTTTTCATTTGAGTGAGGAATATTGCTGTTAAATGTTTTCTGTTTGTAAAGTGAATATACGGAGTGTACGGTATTTTAAAACGTCACAAAATGTGCTCGAATGTAGTGAAATGACACGCATGCGCGGAACAGATCGGATTGGTTAACCACAACCAATCACAGGCGCGGTTGGTGCTTACGCATTACACTGCGCATGCGTCGTCATGCGCTGCGGAGTCTGGCAGTAGTGAGCGCACTCATTGGTTCAATAACGGACCAACCAGGATGATTCTTATTGATTTATGCGGCCATGTTTTCCTTCCCAGACTTCGCTGATGTGGTATAGACCTGTAGCTTGTGTGTGTACCAAGAGAAGAGCAGTTGTAATTCATAATACTCATTTTCAGTTCACGTTCTGTTGAATCATGCCTTATTATCAGACCTGGGAAGAATTTGCTCGAGCGGCAGAAAAACTTTATTTGACGGATCCGATGAAAGTAAGTCGGGTTTCACGGCTGTGCATTTAACGGCTTTGAGGTTTTACACTGAGTTGTAGCGTTTAAACACTTCACATATTCTCACTGTTCCTAACGGACTTGTTTTTGTTCAGGACCGGTCGGTCCCAGTTGTCTGATCATCAGCGAGCTAATCATTTCGAAAGACACATATTTGCACGTCTTATCTCCAGTGTTGATGGTGTGTTATACAGCTACAGTCAGCGCTGTAAAAATAATGGTAGTGAATGGCTTGGTCTCTGTGTGCAGGTCCGAGTTGTGCTGAAATACCGCCACTGCGACGGGAACCTCTGTATGAAAGTCACAGATAATGCTGTGGTAAGTTGCTTTTCTCAGCCGATCGGTCCTCAAACCCACCTGTGATCTGTCAGACTTGACCTCTGGGCTTTTCTGTTCTTCCAGTGTTTGCAGTACAAGACCGATCAGGCACAGGACGTGAAGAAGATCGAGAAGCTGCATGGAAAGCTGATGAGACTGATGGTGTCCAAGGAGTCCAGTGGAGTGATGGAGACGGATTGAAGGACAGTAACTGGACTGTTGGACACTGGTGCTGTGCTGCTCCTCAAACATTTATTTGATTTGAAGAGCAGGGACCTGAAGGTTCTGTGTTTGGAGGGATGAGAGATTTGGTAGACAGGTGTGAAAATTGTTCCCAATCACACAGGAATTTCCTCACGAAGAGCTGATATTTATTCTCAGATTCAGCATGGACTTTTGTTATGTTATGTTATGTTGTGATTAACAAGTGTTCTGTACATGACGTGCTAGTGGGGTTTTTTAAGCCCAACATTAGAGCAGCTGGTTAAAGGCACATGGAAGCCATGTCTCGACTACACTGAGGTGAAACAATTCCCTGTTCTTAATTTTATTAATCTTTCTCCCCCCCCCCCCCCCCCAAGTATATTAAGATGATCTTCTTTAGAAGTTCTGTTTGTTTGTTGACTCTGTTTTTTGTATAGCTTTTTAAGTTTAGCATGAATAAACATATGTCTGAACAATGATACATTAACTATGATGCACTAATGTGATGAAAGTTTAAAGGCAAAAACACTCATTATAATCTGAGAAACGTTGTGGCTTTTAATGGAAATTTGTCTTTTTTGTTTTAGAATACTAATGAAGATCTCACCACTATGAATTTCACATGGAATTATTCAGCAACCAAGAAATATTTGAATAACCAAGTTATTTGATTTCTTAAAAGTTTTCCTAATTAAGCTTTTCAAGCTCACAGTCAATTTCCTGAGAGAGTTTCAGAGAGCTTATTTTCCACACAGAGTGATCACTTCCTGTCTGTTTTGCCTAAAAAGAAAACCACTTGTTTGAAATATTTCAACCATAAGCATTTATTAAAATACGGTAAGTAGAGAAGAAACAATGAAAATGTTTTGATAATAATGTATATAATGTGGGGGCATATGGGTGAATTAGCGGTTAGCATGTTTGCCTCACATCTCTGTGGTTGGGTGTTTAATTCCCCCCTGTGTGTGGAGTTTGCATGTTTTCCCCATGCTTCATGGGTTTCCTCCAGGTACTCTTCGTTTCCATCCCCACTAAAAAGGCATCCGTTGTAGGCTGCTTGGCATTTCTAAATTGTCTGCTGTGTGTGAATGGGTGTGTGTATATGTGTGTGATTATGCCCTGTGACAGTTTGGCACCCCGTCCAGGGCGTCCCCCACCTTGTGTCCTAAGTTACTTGGGATAGGCTCCTTGTGACCATGTGTAGGATAAACTACAAAAAAAATGGATGGATTCATATAATGTGATGAACTGAATGTATTCATGGTGGAGTTCTGTAATGGCTGCTGCAGACGATGAGGTGGTATTTATTGTTTTAGTCATTGGTCATTGAAGGCTTTGATATAGTGCTATACTACTATAGTGTGTTATAGTATAGTTTCACCCCCAGATCACCAGTTCTATTAGTCCAGTGTGAATGTATCATGCTACACACCTCTCCCCAGTTTGTTTATGTGCTAAAGGACTTTGTATTGTGTTCAGTATGTTTTAATGTGATATTTCACTCTAAAATATTCAGGGAAATCACCATCATTAACTCAGTTGATGACATGCAGTTTTGGGATTACAGAAGTAATAAAATTGTGTTTTTGGTCTTTTGTGAACAGTGGTATTTCTTTCATTTAATGTTTGGATTATTTCTCAAACAATGCCAAACTGATTAAAATATACTGGACACTGCAAACTCTGTGCAAAAAAACAACAGTGACATGTTTATCATCAGTATGTGGAAATGTGTATATATAACTTAAATCTAAATATATGAATATGAAATATATAAGTAAATTAATACTTATAGATATATAAATATAACTGACATTGATTGCACTAATTATTATTTACAGACCCCCAGGGCCATATTCTGAATTCCTTTGTGAATTTGTGGGTTTCATCTTGAACCTGGTTGTTTCTTTAGACTAAGTCAGAGACTTTAATGTTCATTTTGATAAACCAGTAGACCCTCTGAAAACAGCGGTTGTGTCCATTCTAGATTCAGTAGGGGTCAATCAGAATGTAATAGTGATGGTCACACTCTTGATCTAGTACTAACATTTGCATTAAATATAGAAAATAAACTCAACTAGTGCACATGGTTTTATCAATAATCTCAATTATGATTGGATCACCGTCTGATCCCAAAGAACTTGATCAGGTGATTGAATGCCTAAGCATGGGATCAGTCTGGGATCAGCCAACGTCCCGCTAAACTCTAGATAATGTAGCTCCACATAAACGAAAAATAATTAGAGAGAAAAAGCTAGCACCCTGGTATGATGATCACACACACCTTATAACAGACCACTTGACAATTAGAATGTAAATGGCGTTAAATTAAATTGGTAGCATTTCAAACCGCATGGAAGGAGAGCCTCCTGAACTATAGAAAATCTCTTAGTGATGCTAGATCAGTCCATCTCTCCTAAGCCTAATTGAAGATAACAAAAATAATCCTAGATTCTTATTAAATACTGTAGCAAAATTAATTAGAAATAAAACCACAACAGAAACATGCACACCTTCAGTATGTAGTAGCGATGACTTCAAAATAATTTTTTCAATGACAAAATTGAAAATATCAGACTATAAATTTCAATCCAGACACTATCTATTTCTGTAGATTACAATATAATTATATCATATAAGTGATTAGAAATTTTAACTCGCCTTCAGATTGATTATAAAATATTACTATTGACCTATAAGGCACTAAATGGTCTCATGCCATAGTACCTGTACTTTTGGTCTTTTACTTCAATCAAAAAGTACAGGTTCTTTGTTGGTACATCCAATATTGAATTGGAACATGGCATTCCAAACCCAGACTTTTATTCATCCTTGGAACAGAAATGAAGATATTTTAATGAAACCTGGAAGATTTCTGTCCCTCAATTTACAGTCCAAGTAACCAAAACTTTGAAGCTCCAAAAAGATCAGAAAGGCATCGTAAAAGTAATTAATGGGAGTCCAGTGGTTTAATCCAAATTTTATGAAGTGATATGAATGCTTTGTGTGCACAAAAATATCACAAAAAATTTTCACTTCTGTGTAGATTTCTGACGCATGTTCAAGAGAGAACCACAACACGTGTGTGCACTGATGGGTTGATGAGTGGGAGGAGAGGATCTTCCTTTTAGGGTGGGATGCTATCCATCCCTTGCAAGGTGTTGCTTTCACTTTTCAGCATAGCTCATGGTCTCAGAACAGGTTTAGTTCATTGTTGCCAGTCCTGCACCGAGGCCAGGGAGCAGACAAGCAGGATAAACTGACCATTTAATCAGAACAAAATAATGGTGGACACACTCTTGACTTCAAGGAGACGTATTTTAACCCTTTTTACAAGATGTAATATAAGTCTCAGGTGTCCTCAGAATGTGTCTGAAGTTTCAGCTCAAAATACCCTTCAGATCATTTATTGTGTCATGCTGAAAATGCCCTTTTTTTGGGTGGGAGCAAAAACACACTGTTTTTATGCGTCTCTTTAAATACAAATGAGCTGCTGCTCCCTTCCCCCTTTCTGGAATAGAGCTGTGCCTTTACAGCGCCTGCTTCGGCGACCATGGCAACAAGCTCATTCACAAAGCAGTCTGGTGTAAAATGATTTGCACAAAACATAATGATGTAGCTGTAAAATCAGAGACAATGGTAACTTTAGCCACATTAGGCATGGAATCTGCTAACAAGCACATTTGGGAAGATGATTTGCAAACATTCACAAAATATTAAGTGCGATAGTTGTGTCTTCTGGGTATAAAGCCAGATTGTGAACAATTGGTCAGTACCAATCCATGCTTGAGATTCAAGTTTTTAGCAAATCCTGCTTTGTATTGACCCTCGTTCACAAAGCAGTCTGGTGTAAAATGATTCTCACAAGCTTTTTTTTTGTGGCACATTTCCTTAAAAAAAACTCCACTGCATCTTCAGTGGCTCTGAGGCCGGGAGTTCATTTTTACAGCCAACAATAGAACCCTTACAAAGCTTATGAAGCTGAGACATTCTTCTCATCACTATAGTTGCTCCAGCATGTAGAACATGGTGTATGCAGCTCACTCAGGGGAGGATCTATGCTAATAGGGCAGATTCCCTTGGCGGGTCTTGTTCCAACGTGAAGTCACATTAGGGAGAAAACAACTCATTTTGAGACACTGTTTATGATTAATTGGGTATATTTTAAAAAGGGGTGTGTGGAGTTTTACCATTGTAGGGTGGTTGGCTGACTTTCTATTAAGTTTAGGGCATGGGTTCAGGGAACTTTTTTGTAAAGCGACAAAAAAGTCTCTTGAACCCATGCCCTAAACTGAACAGGAAGTCAACCATTTTGATTACGCATGTTTACCAAATTTCGTACATGTAGGTGAAACGTAGCGCGAGGCGCACATCGTTGAAATTTTGTAGGTGTTGCTATTGAGCCACTTTGCCACACTCAATTCTGGAACCCCTATCAGATGTAAATTTTCACCAGTTCTGACGTGTCTGCAAAGTTTAGTGAGTTTTCGGGTATGTTTAGGCCCTCTAAAATGCGATTCATTTGAGAAAAGAAGAAGAAGAAGAAACTGAACAGATCCAATAGGGCTTTGCACCCGGGTGCACGTTTGGACTGCTGTGCAGATTGAACATTGTATGACTGAGTTAGTGTCAAACATATGAGCTAATGTTGGCAACAGGTGGTGCTATGAATATAACTGAACATTGGCATGTAGATGTCTTCAGGCCTCGATTCATATCAAACATGTGAAGTTTGGTGCAGATTGAACATCGTGTGCTTGAGTTATAACAACTTCCTGTATAATAGCATTAATAGCACACTTTAGCACTTAGCTAAGTATTTCTAGCATATTGCTAGCATGTTTAGAATTTGCTGTTGCTAGTAGGTGGTGCTATGACTATAACTGAATATTCGCATGTAGATGTCGTCAGGCCGGGACTTTTATCAAACTTTTGAGGTTTGGAGCAGATTGGACATTATATGTTTTAGTTATAACTACTTCTTTTGTCATGGTGAAATTTGTGAGACTGCCACGCCCACACCGTGCAGCGAAAACTCAAAAGCTTAGGAATTTAGCATTGTCAAGGCCTTTAGATGAGACTGACCAAACATGATGTCGATCCTATAAAATCTCTAGGGCATTGGTTCTCAACACGGGGGGCGTGCCCCCCTGGGGGGGGTGTGGAGAGATCGGAAGGGGGGGGTGCAAACTGTTTTCAAGGAAAAAAAAAACACAGACAGGGCATCATTTGGGTACTCTGTGGATTTTATTGCTTTTCAAATAGAATGTGCATAAATGAAAAACCCCACGTTCCGTCTCGCTCTGTATTTTCTTTTTGCTGGGGAGAGGTGGAGCTTAGCCTGCCTTTTATCTAACTGTCAGTGCAGACCAATGTTGCCAACTTAGCGACTTTTCAGACCCCTTTAGCAACTTTTCTGCAAAAATAAAAAAGCGCTAAAAAAGACTTTTTGAACAAACCTTAGCCACTTTCCGAATGTGGCCAGTACTGTCTTGCAAACGGGGGTCCTGTTTTCCCGTTGCACTCACACCTCTCTCTGCGTCTGCTCTGTTCAGTGAGTGGCTGAGAGCTGGAGATTTAACAATGTCATGGATAATGAGATGAGCCCTTCCTCCCAATTTATACAATTTGTATGCGAATGTTTTTAGAATGCAAGACGAATGTAATGCAGCATGTTTTACATGTAAAACAGTACACGTTATTACAGCCTAGTTCTCTTGTGCAAAGTAGTTATAGTGTTATAGTGCACTACACTACTAAATTCGCCAAACCAATCGATTTGAATGGAATATGGGAAGTCTCGCTCGCGGAGGTTCAATATATCCAGAGTTGGTACTCGTTAACAGAGGAAGACAGTCTGTGTCATATTATTCAGAGGGATGGAAAGAGAACACAAAACAGTAACTTTAATATCACTCCAGGATATTATAAAAGTATCGATGAAGTGGTTAGTGAAATCAGCAACAACATAAAGAAATTGGAACTCGGAATAGAGCTATTCTATAACCCTATGAAAAATAAAATACGCATCGTATCCCAAAAACATTTTGCGTTCAAAGCTAATGGAAAATGAACATACATATAATCGGTATGAACCCCGGTGTTCCGATAACGGCCCAAGAACCAGACGCGCCTAATCCCGCTGATATTCATGCAGGCTTTTACACGATGTATGTATATACAGACATTATCGAGTATCAACGACTTGGTGACAGTTTTGCCCCGTTACTGAGATGCGTACATATAATGGGTGAAAACAACAAAGTCGTCACAATTACTTATGATAAGCTGCATTACGTACCTCTCACCAAGAACCACATTACCGATATATTAATCGAAGTCAAAACGGATCAGAACAAGCCTATACCTTTTAGTTACGGGAAGTGTATTGCTAATCTACACTTTAGACCCGCGAAACATTCGTTCCGTATGTAAAATAATGGATAGGGGCTACGTTCATCCGCAGACCTACGTGGATTATTATGTCCACCAGGCTGGAAATGGCCTTCCTGGGTTTCAAGGCGCCCCCACCATGTATGGGTCGGGGCTTGGAGGACTGTTCAAGGGTCTTTTTCGAATGGCGGTTCGGTTCCTCAAAAGGGGATTTGCTATTGCAAAACCTCATTTAAAAACAGCGGCTAAAGGGTTCGTAAGCGACGTATTCAGCAACATTATGAGCAAGACACAAGCTCAGAATCAAGATGGATCGGGGCTTGCGTTGATTGCGCGTAAAAAATCTAAAAGGCTCCCAGGGCGTCGACACGTGATTCCTAATAAAAGACGTAAGGTTACTAAAATCAAGACCAGTGTGAAAAAGACCGAGCAGATAGGCAACAGGCATCCTTCCATCTCTCACAAGAGAAATCAGCTGAACATTTTCTAACATCATGTCTTTCTTACACAGTCTATCCTCAGAGTGTACCAAGACAGAATTGGATATTTTCACATTACCTTATACCCAAACGAGTATCGAAAAGCACACTTATGTCGAAATACCTCCACTTTCCGCTCTTACGGACAACGGACCCCTGGAGTTCTACATGGCTGGAAACGAGGAAGATTACCTCGACTTGAACAACACTTTTTTACATCTGGCCTGTAAAATCGTGAACCCCGACGGTTCCAATACAGCTAATGATGCAAAGGTTGGGGTCGTTAACTACCCCGTAGCCTCACTTTTTTCACAAGTGGATGTCATGCTCGGGGATCGTCTTATTTCTCAATCTAGCAGTACATACCCATACCGCGCTACATTTGAAAGTCTTCTCAACTATGGAAAAGATACACTGGAAACACAACTTTGCACCGGGCTATTCTACATAGACACAGCTGGGCATATGGACGCCACAGACCCAGACGGCCGAAACAAAGGTCTCAAAAAAATGGCCAGTTTCAGTGCTGAAAGCAAAACCTTCGACCTGATTGGACACATTCACTCGGATATATTTTTTCAGGATAAACTTTTACTGAACGGTATCGATTTGAGGATTAAAATGGTTCGCAGCAAAGCTGAATTCTGTTTGATGAAGGAAGGAAATGCAAATTTCAATCTGAAAATACTCAACGCTTCTCTTTTTGTGAAGAAACTAACCGTCTCACCGTCTGTAAAAATCAGTCACGCACAAGCACTTCTCAGTGCCACAGCCAAGTACCCGATTGAAAGAGTCTGTTTGAAGACCTTCAGTCTAGCTGCAGGGAACCGCATTTGTTCACAAGAGAACCTTTTCCTCGGCCCTTTACCTAAAACCATTATCTTTGGGTTGGTAGACAACGATGCCTTCAGCGGGTCGTACAATAAAAATCCTTTTAATTTTAAACATTATGATGCAGAGTTTATCGTGCTGTACGTAGACGGTACGCAATATCCTGCAAAACCCCTTCAACCTGTTTTTCAGTCCGGTAACGTGCTCCGTGAATTCCATTCTTTAATTTTAGCATCAGGAAAGCAGCTGAAAGATCAGGTTTTGTCGATAAACAGAGAAGAGTACCTGAACGGATATACTTTATTCGCATTCAACCTGAATCCTGATGACGATTGTGGGCAACATTTGTCATTAATAAAATCGGGAAATATGCGATTGGAACTCAGATTTCGTCAACCGCTTCTGAGCCTGGTGAATCTAATCGTGTACGCCAGTTTCGACAGCATTCTAGAAATAAACAATTGAAGAAACGTGGTCATCGATTACCAGTAACTCATGGATACCAGAGAACTAACGGAGGTTATGAGAAGTTGTCCTGAAATAGATAAAATATTTCATGGTGTGATGGCCTGTGACGAGCTACCTACGAGTACTCTGAGAAAGTTTCCTGCTTTATTCATCGTAAACACACATCCGAGACACATGCCGGGTGAGCACTGGCTAGCGTTATGCCTTAATGACGAAAACACAGGAGAATTTTTTGACTCGTATGGAAACCCTCCAGTCTACGAACTCTTTCCTCGATCGATTCATTATTTTTTTACAAAGAACTGTTGTAAAATAAAATATAACCCTGTACAAGTTCAAAACTTTACGTCGGTTTGCTGCGGGCAACACTGTGTGTTTTTTCTGTGTCACAAAGCTAAAGGTTATTCGTTTAACCGTATTATGTCTATGTATAGCAAAGATTTAAATAGAAATGATAACGCTGTTGTGTCTTTTGTTAAAAAAATGTACCCTAGAGTAAATAAAAAGCATTCAATTACATGTGTACAATGTGTTAACTCTCTAGATATGTTTCATTTGCATGTGTAGTGGAATGTTAAATGACGATGCTTCACAAGAAAATTGTTAAACAAAAGTTATTTTATTGAAATAAAGGGTAACATAATAGAACATTCGTTGTCCCTCATCATTTCAAAAACCAAATTCACTGCTATCGTTCCACACAGCACCAGCTTTTAAAAGTTTTTCCATAACGTACGAAGCGTTTCTTTTGTTTCTAGCAGAAATGTTAGCGAGCACCTCTTGCACAATCTCGTCTTTGGGCGGTTCGGTCACCGCTGCTTCCGTTTTGCTTTCCAATATTTTAGGTAGGGACAGGGTCAATTGAGCGGTTTCCTGCTCTCCTAGTTTAACCAAGTTTAAAAAATTTTGCAGCACCGATGCATAGAGTTTCGCCTTATCGTATTCGTTCAGATCAGTCCTTGATAAAATACCTAAATTTATAATAAAGTCTTAAAAAAATAAAGTCTTTCTTATGCTTTCCTTCTCTGCGGCGATGTTTCTAAGTTTATTGATCTGATGTTGAGAGACTAAATACATTTTCTCCGCGGTCTCCATGTTAATTGTTGCAGGATGCAATTAAGCTGCTTATAAAAGGAATGGCCACACTGAGCAAAGGCAGAAGAAATCCTCCGGATTGATTAATAACTTTCCTTTTTCTTTCTACGGACGCTCTTTTATCCGCAAATAGTTTGATCCATTTTTTTTGTTTTTTTAAAACCCGGTACTGTTTTGTCGTCAGCGGTATGTTGCCCCTGAGCACGTTTAAAGCTAGTTCACATATGCTCAGGATGAGATCTGTGGGCGCATCACGTAATATATCCTTTCTCCTTTGGGGTGGAGACCTGTGTAATGAATTCAGCAATGGGAGGGTTTTTTTCAATTGCTCAGACATTTGGTGTCGATACTTTAAAGTTTTTTTTTCTTCTTTGGAACATACACAACCGGTTTCTCTCCCGGAAACAACCCTGACCGGAGACGAAGTTCTTCTGGCATTTGTGCTTTCAGGTCAACAAATAAATACCCATAAGGTCTAGAGACGGCATCGAGAAAGCATTCTAAAAAATACTTGCTGTTACCCGGATACATTTGAAGAGCCAGTATGCTGATCTGTAATTTATCTCTAGGGTTTTTAAAAAGAACCATGTAGTTGGTGTTCAGGTTGATTGTTCTACTGGTCTTGCCTTGAAAAAACAAGTTTTGAACGAGGTAGATGACGCTCAGATTTCTGTGGTGTGTGTATTTTGTAAAAGCCTGTTCTACTTCGTCGTTTTTACTGGCGGATTCCATCAAGTCATCGATTACCAAGTTTTTTTTATTGGGAGGAAATAGTTCGTCATCACACAAAGAATCAGGGATTCCTTGAAATTATTCCTTGAATAATTTTATATTTATTCTGGTCAATAATTCATCGTACAGAAGTTGCCAACACGTATAACACCAGACAATGTTTTCCGGAACTACTGACATTGCCTATTTTCAGTTTTCCAACAACATTTTGATAAAATAAGATTTTCCACTATTACTCAGTCCACATACGATACATGAAAAGGGAAGTTGCATCCTAGCGTCAAAAGCAGTCACGTTCATATTTTCCTTTACAAAACACATCAACAGAAACTATATACACATATATACAAGAATATTCTTAATATCCGTAAGGGAGAGTTGTAAAATCAGATAATAAAACACGCTTATCGTACACAACCCTGAACCTTTTCAACTGTGATTTGATTCTCAAATGAAACCCCTTTTTATCTCTCACGATTTGGTTACGCGTGGTTACGAGATGAATGGTTTGATCCGGATTTTTCACTCGCTCGTCCACCAGTTCTGTCAGTGATTTCAAATTGACAATTTCAGAATTGATACAATTTAAAATAATGCCTTTAGCTTTCATGGTTGTATTTCCTTTTACGGTTTTGTAACCGTAGGTTTTAGGACCTGCGCTTACAAATTCCATGATTTGATCGCCATCATCTAGTTCGCTGGTAAGCCCACCCAAGTAATTGCTTAAGGGCGGCATCCAGTCACCTTCCTTACTTTTAAAAATGACGCTATCGGTGTCTGTGTACAAACAACGCTGATCCAATCGATCCATCAAATTGTACAGCTCAAGTCTAGCGTACGCTGTAGTGAAAATTCCGATGAATACATTAGCGTTTAGCGGTTTAATCAATCTCTCATCTGCGTAACGCCACTGTACCATCGCCACCTTCTCATTCAAAAAAGACAACTGACTCACATTATAAATATTGGAGAACATGAACTGTAAAAACTCATGTTCTCGCAAATTAAGGTCGTGTTTGATCTGTCTGGTCTTTGACACATCTTACCCCACAATGAATTTAGTGCAAGTTTAGCCACTGATCTTTTGGCAGGATTAACGGTGATAAATTTCGGATCCAATGTAATCCCTCCGTTCTCCTTATATTTGCGAATGTACTCACGTTTAGAGGATTCTTCAACGACCCAGGACGGATAACCTGAACTTTCCTGTTTGGTCTTGAGGAACATTTTAATATATCTCGTAAAAGCTCATCAGACCTTTTAGGAAAGTGCCACACTTCAAACACTTTTAGAATTTTGTAACCTTTTTCGACGGCTTTCTCAATTTCGATAGATGCCCATGTTCCAGTAAGAGCTCTCTCCTGATCTGTATGATCGCATTGTTTTAGCTGATGTTCGGCGCACGTTCTACATAGAGGAAAGAGGAGTTTGCTTTTTACACGAAATGGTAGAACAGGTGCCCACAGACCCCTAGGCGGTAATACCTTTGCTCTAATGATACCGAAGTAATATTTCAGAGGTCGAAAGTCACGATAAATGATGATAGGGTGATCGATCGGGTACGTCTTTGTCTTATTTACGAATGGGTAAAGAGATATAATCGATTCTCTCACCGGGTTGAGCTACATAATGCAAATTTAATGCGTTTGTTCGACCACCGTAAAGAGCATCTTGTGGGTTTAAACGCTCAGGAAATTCAAAGTCTTTTAGAAAATTTAGCACGAGGTTGTCGTTTTTCTTCATTTCATTCCACTCGTGTTCCCACATCAGAGTCACTTGCAAATTGAGAGTGTCTTGCAAATTCTTAATTCTCTCTATCGATTTTTGACGGATATCTCCGAAGGTTGCGTTTGATTTGGTAAGAGGATGCGGGGTCATTGAGGGAAATCACTTTCACAGCCGTGATAAAAACATCCAAGAAACTTAAAAACCTTACGGTTTTCCCCTTCCTCACAGTAACCATCTACATAATAGGTACCAAACCTGACTTCACCTTCATTCAATGCATGGCGAATGGGTAGGTTTTGCGTTTTTGAAACGTATTCGAGAAATTTGAATGGAAGATGTTGAGAAAGATTTCTGAGCGGTGATGTAATTATCAAGCGGCGGAATAGCTAAAGTGTCTTTACGGAGGAACTTGGTTCTAAAGATTTTCATGCACACAGATGCGATCGTTATGCATTTAAAAGGATCGACCTTTGTACTATCCAGAATTTCTTGTCTGAAAGCTATACAACCCTTTCTCAAAATTTCTACATCGTTCACACAGTATTCCGCCATCTCTTTCTTGAAATCAAAGACTTTGTCAGAAACCGTTCTGTACCACTTAAAGAATTCTTCTCTATCCTTAGGCATCATGCCATCTACACCATAAAACTTAGGGTCAGGATACGGTCCTACGTACTCCTGATGTTCTACGGTGTTCCAGAAATGGGGAAAATAACCTTTCTTGCTTTCCGAAAACCCCATGGCTTTTGGGATGCTACTCAATTTCATGGGTAAGAACGATAGACTATCAATATAGGACTGACAAAACGCGGTATCAATGAAGCACAAAATTTTACCGCCTTGCGCTATGATTTCGGGTGTGATTCCTTCTTTCACTAAATGGTTTAACAAAAGGTATGAATCGAACCCTCTAGCGTTATGAGCGATAAACTTGTAACCTTGGTATATATTACACCGAAACTTCTTAAAGAAGGCACTGACGCAATCATCCCCTTCAGCCACCCACTCCTCACCCTTAAAATCAATACAGCATATGAAATTAGCTACATGAGTTCCTGTTTCCTGCCTAGTCTCGAAATCGTAAAACACATAATCCGTATTATCGCTTTCTTTCCTAGCCCTCTGTATAAAACATCTATTCTTGATATCCTCGTTGAGTTTTTGGCCACAGAGTATACATTTCGAATGCGCACATACGTGATTCTCACGATTAGAAGGTTTATCCCGTATCACACGTTTACATTTACCGCAATAGAATCCCGTTTCACACATAGAATATTCGCCTTTGCGCGATTGAATCTTTGCTTTATGCATCTCGAAACAGTAATGTGAGCTACACAGTCTCTGACACGCTGGACATTTAGTAACATTCTTAGGTTGTTTGTAACAATCGGGGTCGTGACAAACGTTGCAGCTATAAGCGCATTTATGTTTCCATAAAACGTCAAACCCCGAGTGGCAGAAATGACAAACATGACTCATTCCTAAAAGTCCGGTGATACTTTTAACCCCATAATAGTGGTTGTCATGCAAAAACAAATTTTTTTTTTCGTGGGGAGTCTTGCTAGTTTAAAAGAAAGTGTATCCAGCTTTGCTAGCAGAACAGTGTACGATTACGATTTTACAATTCAAATGTCTCTCAAATCTCGATACGTCAGCGAAGCTGACCGCGGTGTTTACGGATAATCCCACATCGTGTTATAATTTTCTAGCGATTTGTTCGGCTTCAAAATAATTTTTTTCACGATTCAAAAGTTGGCTAACACACAAGGCGAAGCACATGCTATATCTGTTGTGAAAAATGTATAGATGCTTCATTTTCTTCTGTATGGTTTCTGATTTGAATATATGGCCTATTTTCCTTCTAATTCAACCACCCCGAGGTGGTCGGATGATTTGGACAACTATTTCAAGGGTAGTATCGGTAAAAATTTCACGTTTACTCTGAATTGCATTTTCGAGCATGGTCAGAAAAGAACGTAAATCAATGACACCATTGTCTAATTGAACGCGTGATGAAACATTGATCATATCACCTCTGATTTCAATGGTGACTACACCCTTAGCAGAAATTAAATTGTTGGCGATTTCAATCACACTGTTTAAAATATCTAAAACATAAATATAAAAATCTGCAAAGCTGTCAACGTTCGCGATAGAAGAAAAATTCACTCTTCTCCTAATCTCAGTGTTGCTGAATCTTTCCCGATTAATTATTCTAATATTAGGATCTAATCCATCACCATCTTGCTCAACTTGGATATTAAGATCTAATCCATCACCCTCTTGCTCTACTTGGATATCGGGCGAGGGCATGTTTTCCATTTGAGAATCTTGGATATCGGGCGAGTGCATGTTTTCCATTTGAGAATCTTGGGTATTGGGCGAGTGTGTGTTTTCCATTTGGGAATCTTGGGTATCGGGCGAGTGTGTGTTTTCTATTGGACGGCTGTAATTTATCCTCATAAGACTTTGATTAAGTTCATGTATCATATCATGAGAAGATAACGGTCTAGGTTCCTGAGCGTTTTCTGGAGTTGAGACGATATTCTGAACGGGAGATAATGACATATTTTCATTGATTTGATTCACCACGTCTATTAAACATGGATTTATCTGCATAGATTCTCTTCCTTCAATTAGGTTATTTTGTAGCTCTAACACACATTGATTTAATTTGAAAAATCACCGTCACCGGCGTACTTGATACAGTTTCACTGGAATTTCGGCTGGGGTTTTCATTTTGAGTATTGCTCTGGTCTGACGATCTTAAATTTTCATTCAACTGATTGACTGCATCGATTAGATCAGGGTTTAATTGTACTGAATGACCATGTTCATTTAGGTTATTATGTAACTCTAACAGACATTGATTTAATTCAGAAAATATATCATTTGGCGTCACCGATGTGTTTGATACAACGTAATTTGGACTTTGATTAGGTCTCTCACTAACGACTTGGTGTGACGGAATTAAACTTTTGTTCAGCCGGTTGATCGCTTCAGTTAAACATGGGTTTAGGGTTGTGTACGAATCATGATATAACGGACCATTTGAAAAACTCTGGTTTCCATCATAAAAGAAATCATGCGATAATGGAGAATTTTCGGTTCTCTCTTTTTTTTTTAGTCTCTATATCCGAACTGCATTTCAGTCGTTTCTGCGCCATATCTATCATACAATTTTCTAATCAACATTATGTTCACTGTGAGGTATCTATTCACATTTTCAAGTGTGCTGTACAGTAAAGGGACAAAATCTGTACCTCGACCAGATTCAAGTGTATAATCAATCTGTCCAAAGTTTTCCAATAAACCAATCTTTGCTTCGAAGAATTCACGCCACACTGCACAGATCTGTTGTAGTTTGATGTCTTGTTGAATGTTGGTTTCCGAGATGATTTCCTCTTGGTATTCTATTGCATCACTCGTATCTATAAGTCACAGAACATGTGAAAGAGCATTTATTTATTTATTTATTTATTTATTTATTTGTGCTGGGTAAATAGAAGGTAAAATATACATCAACTCACCTGAAATATCTCCGTCGTAAGCACTGTTAGTCATGTTTCCCTCAACTTCTGAATATGATACAAACAATGTTATATTTAATTATGAAAGACTTTACAGCATGAAACATTCATAATTTTATGCTATGACTTACGTGTGGAGCTCAGATTCAAAAGGTCATGAGCAGTTGTTTCGGGAATCTCATCATCAGAAATAATCACCAAGCTGTCTATAAAACAGTAAAACAAATAAAACATACTTTTAATAACTTAATATTTCCGTTTTAGATCACTACACAGATCTAAGAGACAAATTTTAATTACCTATACTCTAGAATCAGATGAGCTTAACTCGGTCTTGCACTGTAATATAAATGTAATGAATATTTAAATTTTAGATAAAGTATCGTACCAGATTACATAATGACCAGATAAGGATGATGATTTTTGTACTCAGAAAGATTAGTTCTAGGTTTATATCAATATCATTGCCAATTGGATAATTACATAAACATTGTATTTCAATTTATATTTAACTATTTAATTGATTAAAATACATATTCTTACCTGCTGAGAAATCCATGGTGTCTGGAAGTAATGAAGGATAGACTCTGGAAATTCTGTTGAACCTTTGCCAATGTTCAAACTTTTGAAGTGCTCGACTTTTATAGACGGTTCGTATGCATGCATTTGTGTGTGGGTGTGTGGGTGTGTGTGGGAATGCATCAGAACGGGGTTTTACAGTGTTGACCTTTGACCTAGGCCTGACTCGGAGTGCTTCATATTCTATGTGAAAGGAAAGAACGTGTGTCCCGGGACCGAGAACTTGAAAAGCAAAACGGTTCCTTTTTCTGCATCGAAAAAAACCCCGGCTGTACATCCGTTTGACATTACCCAATATTGAATCTTTTCATGTGTTAACATTTTTTCTATTCTTCCCAAAAAAGGGTGAGCTTTTTTTGGCGCGTTAGGACAAACATCAGCCATGTTGTAAGCTCGCACACGTTGTTCTAAGTACAGAGTATTATAAAACCTAGAGGGATGCTCGACTTTTATAAACAGCTTCGTATGCATGCATTTGTCTGTGCGTGCACGTGTGTGTTTGTGTGTGTGTGTGTGTGTGTGTGTGTGTGTGTGTGTGTGTGTGTGTGTGTGTGTGTGTGTGTGTGTGTGTGTGCGCGCGCGCGCGTGTGTGTGTGTCATATTTTTGTTTGGATGTGTAATACACATGGCCATACCATGTATGGTAACGTTTGTGTCAGGAATGGATGGGAACCCGATTTAACATAACTATATATATTTTTTATGACCTAGACCTACCTGGAGTGTTAGAAAGAACATGTGTGCAACGTGTGTGGGTGTCTGGAATACACATGGCCATACCATGTATGGTAACATATTTGTCTGGAATGTATGTGATCCGGATTTAAAATAACTATATATAAATTTTATGATCATGACCTTTGACCTAGATATAGAGAGTAAGAATATGTATCTTTTTGACCTTTGACCTAGACCTGTCAAAAATAAGGTTACAATATATGCAAACTATTTCTCTCTATTGTGTATATATAAAAGGTGCTCTGTCTGGAGAATAAAAACAAAGCAAACGCAATCTTGGTCTCGCCAACCCTTTTCTTTTTTTTATTTTATTGTATGTTGCGGCCCGACCTAGACCGGGCCGTAACACCATGAAAAACATTGTAATGAACTATGTACAAAACAAATGTAGAAATCTGCCTGTTAACAAGATGAACACATCTGAATGCTACATTCATAGAAATGGTGGCAATTTTTTTTAACCAAAGATTTTGAGGATTGACATTTACATACACCCCCCAACAAAACAATCAGCTTTGGCTTTATTCTTTCAACAGTATGTAAAAAGTAAATCAAAATCACTATTTTTAAAAACCTTCCCATGAATTTTGTGCCATCTGGCTATCTCCATGGTCCCGTATGGATGGATCAAACAGATGCCTGTACAATTGTACCTTTCAGCAAGAGTCACCGCATCTTCGGATGCGGAGCCGTGCAGAAAGTTGCAAAAATGCTCCCAGCTCACTACCATGTTTAATCCAATAGGATCATGTTCAATGAACTTATTAAATAAAAATATTTATAAACATTTAACCTAATCCACACTAAACTAAGTTGTTTTTTTTTCATACCACAAATTTCAACTCCAAAAACCTTCATCATATCATTTTATTTTTTTGTTGATGCACACATGGGATGCGAACAATAAAATAACAAATTCCACAATAAATGCTTGAAATACTGAAAGATAACAAACTTGTATATAATGAGTAATTTTTTTTTTGGCTTAAATGAAACTAACATGAATGAACTAACTTTAATAAGTTAGAACCAACAAAATGACCAGAAAAAATAAAAAGTATATAGCATGTTAACACTTTTTGCAGTATACCGGGTATCACTGCATCATCACTTTTAATGGCCTACTCCATTTTCTTATATTAAAGTTTTACACCATCACAGATTTTAACTGTATTAATTACAGTTGTTCCTCACCATCATGCCAGCACGACATCCTCGCCTTCTAATCCTTTACTTCACCGGGATCTCCTTCGGACATGCAACAGGTCAGCTCCTCACGTGAGTAGACTCCGGTGTTTCGTTGTCTGGTGGTCGCTGTGTTTATTGTGTAACGTTATCCTGTTTCAGGTAAAGTTAGCCGTAGTCGGTAAATTAGCCTTCACAAGAATAGTATTTACAAAAGAAAAAGGCTAAAATGTGCCTATAAATAAAGTATAAGTTAGTGTGTGAGTAAAAAGGACAAATAAAAGTATATAAAATATAAAAAAGGTTAACAACTAGGAAAGGGGCGAGGTAGCTGCTGTGTCGTGCTGCCACTCTCTGAAGCGCCAGAAGTTGTGAGATTGAACATTGAACCTTAAAATACATGCGAATTAACTTCTTAATTATCCATTATAACTTCAGTTATAAGAATGATCTCACACATTGCAAATTAAGTTTTAAATATTACGTGGCTCTGTGTTTGTTCAGATGTGTGCAAGACATAATACAAATTGCGTTTGTATTATGATCGTGTTTTCAGTGTCTTCGAGTCAGATAGTCTCTGTTCTCGCATGCAACTCAGACAGGCTCTGCTCTTACTATAGAAAAAAACATGGTTAATTTATGGTTACTATGGTTTTACTACAAATATATGTTCATATTATTAGGGCCCAAGCACTGATAGTGCGAGGCCTTATTGGATCTGTTCCTTTTTTTTATTATTAGGTCCTGCGCACCAAAGGTACCGCGCCTCTGGTGCAAACCGGAGGGCGCATGCGCCGGAGGTGCAGGGCCCTATTGCTTTCGGCCTGTTTTATTTAAAAAAAATTTTTTTCATGCATTCGTGTGATTAAGGCATTTGCGTCGCATGAAAAGTAATGAAATTCGACAGGGGTCAAACCTGGTGAAAATCTTAGTCACGTAGGGCATGGGCGTGGTCGAGGAGCTCCATAGCGCCCCCGAATGCAGGCAATGGTCGGGATGAAGTTGCTCCAATGTGTACGAGATTTACCATAGTCATTGCTCTCATAGAGTGTGACAAATTTCACATGGTTGTATCTGACTCCGCCCAACAGGAAGTCAGTATGTTGGATGAAATGTTGGATTGTCAAAGTTTCCCGTGGTGTTTTGAGACTTAAGATGACTGAAAATCCATGAAACTTTACATATGCATTTATCTTACGACATTAATTGATGCATTTTATCATAGCTGTGCCTCATCAGCTCCATAGCACCCCTACATTTTAAATGTACATTTGACACCTTTGGAATGCTTGAAAACTCAGGATATTTGGCACACTTATTTAAGTATGGCAAAATGATGCATTTATTTCGTCATTTAACTTGGGTGTGGCCAGTGGACTCCATGGTGCCCCCTAACATTTTTGAATTAGTTTATCACTACAGTTGCCACAAAGATCGTTGAATTTCATGAAATTTGGTGGGGACATTGTCCTCACCATGACTGACATATTACTAATTGGCTTGTATTAGCGCTGCCCAACAGGAAGTCGGCCATTTTGAAGTTTGTGCATTTTCCAACAAATTTTTACAAACTCTTTTGTACTGCTTCTACAAAGTTAATGGGATTCTTTTGAAATTTTGGGAGTTTAACCTCCCGACATGTGGTGATAAATTGAGTGTGTGTTCGTGTGTGTGTGGTACTGTGTGATTAATGGCACTTTTTGCAAATATTTATGTAAATAGAAATGAATGTGGTCATGTTTGTGTGAGGACGGTGTTTCAAATTATAATAAATTATTAGACAAAACTTTGCTCTGGCAACAAGTGAATTGTTATAGACCTGTCTGTTGGAACACTTCATTTCCTTATCTACATAATAAATTAAGGAATCATTGGTTTCACTGACCTTGAGGTGTAAGTGAGTGAATTGTTTGGTTGTGAACGAAGACATAGCATTTAAAAAAAAGTCCACCACACCATCTCAATGATTGAGAGTACCACTACTAGTGACTTTTTTTATGGGCTAAATTTGATGGATTTATATATTTTTTTATTTATGGTTTTTATATATTGTTATATATTGGCATCTTGTCATGGGCACAAGACAGTAGCTGTTGTGGTCTGGTACTGGGTTAAGAAGGATCCAGAAGCACATGTTCATGGTCCTTGTCACAATACCCCAAGTAGTCAGACCTATTTTGTATTTAACAAAGAATATTGATGTTAAAGTACTATTATAGATGTTAAGATTAATATTCACAGCTGTTTTTGGTAGCATAACTTTTATGATGTTGTGGACAGAACGCAGTTTTGTTGTTCTAAAGGAGCACAGCAGCTGTTATGGTCTGGTACTGGGTTAAAAAGTATCTAGAAGCACATGTTCATGGTCCTTGTCTCAATACCCCAAGTAGTCAGACCTAATTTTGTATTTAACCAGGAAGATGGCTGTTAAACTAGTATTATAAATGTTATTATAGATGTAAAACAAACACTATGGTTTAAGTAGTAATTTTTATTTATTTTTTTTTAATGTTGTGGACAGAACACTAACCACAAGGTCTGACTGTGGTTTGATATGTACTTAGAGGCATACGGTAAAGTAAATGCTTTGAAGAAATTAGACTGAAGACTGTAGATGGTATTACTGTGATATTTGTGTAAATATACACTGAATTTTCATGTGTACTGAAATAGACTAGTATAACTTTTGTAATGTAGTGTATTTTAGTTGCAACTTTGTTGTACACATAATCAATAGGTGTTCCATTTTCAGTGGTATATTCTGTGACACATTGATCGTAGCCTAGGTTTGCCATAAATGCAGACATTGTATATTTGTTTTCAAACATAGTACTTAATGTATTGCAGAGTTTTGTTATATACTTTTGGAACAAAGGAAAGCAGTAGTGTGGTGGCCTGTAGATAACAACTGAGTGTCAAGTTTGAATTGACATATGATGCACTCTATGTTAACATTGGAAATGTCCAAAATAGTGTAATCAGTGTTGTCCTTACAGTATATGCCAACACCACGATATTTTTGCTGTCGAATTGAGTTAAACAGAGGGTTGTCTGTATTGTAAGCTAAACTACATGGAGAATTGTGGAAGTTGTAACCTTCAATGCAAGTGGATTCATTTGATGTGTCTAGGTACCTAAGTCTCTGTTAGAGCCATACATATGACATATGATGCACTCTATGTTAACATTGGAAATGTCCAAAATAGTGTAATCAGTGTTGTCCTTACAGTATATGCCAACACCACGATATTTTTGCTGTCGAATTGAGTTAAACAGAGGGTTGTCTGTATTGTAAGCTAAACTACATGGAGAATTGTGGAAGTTGTAACCTTCAATGCAAGTGGATTCATTTGATGTGTCTAGGTACCTAAGTCTCTGTTAGAGCCATACATATGACATATGATGCACTCTATGTTAACATTGGAAATGTCCAAAATAGTGTAATCAGTGTTGTCCTTACAGTATATGCCAACACCACGATATTTTTGCTGTCGAATTGAGTTAAACAGAGGGTTGTCTGTATTGTAAGCTAAACTACATGGAGAATTGTGGAAGTTGTAACCTTCAATGCAAGTGGATTCATTTGATGTGTCTAGGTACCTAAGTCTCTGTTAGAGCCATACAGTCATAATTATAAGGTTGGATTGAAGCACATAAATCTTCTAAATGACAGTGTAAACCCTGAACATTCATTAAGAAAATTGAAAGTTCTCAGTTTGAAGTGGGGAAATATTATAAAGATTAAACTGCGGCATTGTGTTGATGCATTGTTGGATATTGTTTTTGCAATAAATTGCTTTATCTGCAAAATCTTGAATGATCAACCCACTTAAAGTCTTGACTCGACTCAAAGCAACATATGCCTACCAAGGTGTAAAAATCTTTGAGTGACACAACAGCTTCATTAACTGTTAATCCTTGTGTTGTGTACAGTGCAACCCGATGCCAATTTTAATGAGAACTGTTTACGTAACCCACCCTTACTGTTCACTCTCTCACGATACGAAGTTGAGTGGATGCAATTGCAGAATTTTAAAGATTTAATAAACTAACAAACAAAATACAAAGACACGAACTAAGGCAAAACACCGTGGCAAGGACCAAACACAAACCAAAGACAAAAACATGGCAGCAGAGACAGACAGAAACTTAGAAGACAAGGTTATATATGCGTGTTCGTTAACCAGGTGGTCATGTGGCTGAGTATGGTGCAGTGGCTGCTGAGAACTGGAGTCCAGAGTTACTTCCCTTATACGTGACTCTTGCTCTTTCTCTAAAGTAATTGGAGTGGAATTAATGTGTCTAGGTGGTGGTGTATGCTTCCTAGTGGTATTCCCAACTTTATCGTCATCAAACTGAACAAATACTACACTGAGAAATGTGTTGTATGTGTTATGGGCCACATCAGTTACAGTACCACAACCACCATTTACAAGCCCATCAGTGATGTCAATATTTTTAATTAACATCACTCGCGCACCTTTTCCTAATAACTTTTCTGGTAAGCAGGAATTATATACTTTAGAAAGGTGCCCCTTTTTAAGCTGCATTTGTCCAGTTTGTTGACTTTTCTCAAAATCTTGGGACTCTACAGAAAGGTGGTCAGGGTAATGTGCAATTATTTGCTTGATGTTACGTTCCTCTACTTGTGCATTTGTTGGGAAAATGTGTAAAGCAGAAGAGGCTTCCCTGGTTTCCCTACTTTTGGGCATATTTAAATCATTAAGCGCTAGTGGGGAGCCCCTGTTACGCATTCGCAATCTATTCAATATTTTGGCAAAAGCAGAGTCTTTCTGTCTAATTGCCTTTAATTCTGAAAGGGCAAATGTGCCATTCCACAAATCTAATGGAGTGTTTTGCACACAGTGGTTTTTCTCTCACAGATGACAATTGGTGTCACGGTTTCCCCTTTAGGCAGCGTGCTGGAGAGCATGTGGGCACGCGCGTGCACGAGCAAGGTGCGCGAGCGCCCGCTCTTTGAATGTTTACAAGCGTGACATTGTTTACTATGGACACGTGCATTTGTTATGTTTCTGTTATGTCTCCTCCCTGTTCTATCATTAGCTGTTTGAGCGTGTGTCTAGATTGGTGTCAGCCGTCAGCACTTAACACACTGATTATGTTTGCTTATATACGGCGCGGAGTATTAGATTCAAAATCAAAGTATATGTTTCTCTAAACATCATAAAACAGTACCACTTAAATTATATGGGCTAGATCTTGAACAGGTCAAGGCTGTGAGATTTTTAGGAATGCTTTTTGATGAGAAGCTGACCTGGGGTCTGCGTATTGATAAAATTAAAAACAAATGTAAAAAGATTAGTAATGTTCTGAGATGTCAGGGCAAGACTGGGGAGCAAGTAGGGAATCGCTCATAAATATATACCAGGCTCTTATGAGGGCCGCCTTTGATTATGGCTGCCTAGCGTATATGTCGGCATCACAATCAAATCTTAAAAAGCTTGATGTGGAACAGGCGCAAGCACTTCGGATATGTACTAGAGCATTTAAATCATCACCAGTGACTGCATTACAGATGGAGACAGGGGAGATGCCGTTGTGTATCAGGAGGGTTAAGATCATGCTGGCATATTGGGTAAATCTACAAGGGCATAGCAGGGTGCACCCCACGAAAGCCATCTTACAAGAATGCTCAGAGTTTTGTAGGACAAACTTTAATAGCTTTGGATGGTTAGGAAATGTAAAGGCACAAAACGCAGGTCTCAGTCAGCTACAAGTAAGCCCCATTGTGGCGATACCACCTGTACCACCCTGGAGATTCATAAAACCATCTATGGATACAAGATTACAACAAATATTAAAAGAGAATTCGAAAATAGCACCACAAGGGATAATTCAAAACTATATGGACCAATATCAGGATAAATTACTCATATATGCGGATGGGTCAAAACAGCCTGAGACAGGCCGCACTGGTGCAGCTTTCTTCATTCCTCGGTATGAAGTAGCAGTCAAAAAAAGGGCGACCAATTATTTCAGTGTACACTGTAGAATTATTAGGAGTCCTATTGGCACTGCAGTGGTTGGAAAAAAATCATCAGAGCCAAGATGTCGCTATAGCTTCTGACAGTCTATCAGCACTATCAAGCATACAGTCTGGGAAAACATCATGCAGACAAGACATTGTTTACCAAATACTTTATCTGCTTCTCATACTTCATGCTAAGGGGCTGAGTGTTTCCTTCTTCTGGGTTCCTGCACATGTAGGGATAGAAGGGAATGAAATTGTGGATGTACTGGCAAAAAGATCTATAAAACATGAAACAGTTGATATACAAGTACCATTAAGTAGAGCAGAGATCAAAACCATTATAAAGGGATACACGCATAAAATATGGCAGGAATACTGGGACACAGCTGACACCGGACGACACCTATATACCATACAAAAACAAGTGGGCATGAGTGTGAGGCAGGGCAGAAACCCAAAGGAAGAGATGATAATTACGTGTCTTAGAATAGAATAGGTCATGCTGGATTAAATCTAGCCTTAAACAGAATAGGAAAACACGCCACTGGACTCTGCACACACTGCAGTACACGAGAAAGTGAAACACACTGTTAGACTGCAAAAGGTATGAGGAGGAAAGAACTGAGCTAGAGATGCAGATTGGAAAACAAAACATGACACTAGAGAACTTGCTGGGGAAAACATCTGGGGAAATGCACCGCCCCCTAATAAAATATTTTAAAAAGTACTGGTATAAGTGAGAGAATTTAGTAATCTATAGTACGAATAACTAGTATATAGCTATTTATCTCTATTTTCTTTTAGTTATGCCGTATTGTTTTGGTATCATTAGTGTTTTTTTTCCATTTATTATTATTATTATTATTATTATTATTATTATTATTATTATTATTATTATTATTATTTAAAAAAAAAAAAATCCTGCCAATCTACTGCCCACACTACAGTCCAGTAAGTGGCGATAATGCACCATTAGTGGTTTGCCAACCACCATTAAAAACAAAAAGATGATGATAATTAGTTTAGATTCGATACGATACATATTCATAGTCCATGTTAGGATAAACTTTAGATTTAGTCCACGCTGGTTTTTCCACTCCCAGTTCTATGTTTCTTGTTTTGTATCTTGACACTGTTTTCCCTGACCGCGACCTTGATTCCTGCTTTGCCCTGTTTATGCCTGTTTGCTGATCGCCTGACCTTTGCATATTTTTGGATTACATTTTTGGATCACGATTTGGATTTATCTGCCTGTGTCTCTCTTAAATAAAACTGTCAAACTACATTTGCATCCTTCCTAATCTCCCTTATGTCTCGGGATGTGACAATTGGAAAAAAAAATCTCCCACAGCAATTATACTAACTTTACCAAAGGGAGAGTAGTCACCTGTCTGCCTTAGTTGTCTAAGCCTGCCATGAATAGAAGCTAGTAAGCTGTGGTCCACCATCGATATTTCATCTATAATTAATATATGTAAGTCACTAAATTCCACCCACATAGTATTTACTTTCTCTTCTTAGTGGTGTGTAAGGCGATTTTATATCGGTCCCGACTGAAAATGTACTGTGGATGGTCCCGGCTCCCAAGTTGAAAGTGCTGTCAATAGAACTGAGACTTTGTCTGGCGTACTTGTGAATTGAGACAACAATCTGGTTGCTTCATAATGAATAGCTCTCATTAAATGGGACTTTCCTGTTCCTGCACCTCCAGTAACAAACAAATGGAATGGCTTTGTGGTTTTACCTCTGACTTTATCTAAACACCACTGTCTTACCTGATAGAAAATATATTTCTGTTCACATTTAAGTGATCTAAGTAAATTCAGAGCATCTGATCTACATAATACACTCAAACTACTTCCAAATCAATTTCTTTTATCATTTTGAATGGACAGATCCAGAATTATGTCCATGTGTTTGTCTGGGTCTTTTGCTGTATCTCTTATTTGTTGTTGACATTCCAAAATTTGTGGTGCAATTACAAGTTCCAGCTGTAGTATCTGATTTCAATTGTTGAGAAATGAAAGTTGTATTGTTAGGT
Organism: Ictalurus furcatus; assembly: GCF_023375685.1. Taxonomy (NCBI): domain Eukaryota; kingdom Metazoa; phylum Chordata; class Actinopteri; order Siluriformes; family Ictaluridae; genus Ictalurus; species Ictalurus furcatus. Next base: position 5,359,188 of record NC_071279.1, read on the forward strand.
GGTAGTGGGGAATTGAAACAACAGTGTTACACTTGCATGTCTTGGAATGCCTCTTGCTGTGCATTTGAACTGTTGAAACAATCTGTTACAGCCCAGTCTAGGTTGGGCGGCGCCGAGTAATCAGCTCAGGATTCAAGTTGATTGATCTTTAAAGAGTAAATGAGGGAGCCAGGAATAACAACGCAACAAGGTGGTTCAAAAAGGTTGGGGTAGATGATGTCAGACAATATATACATATAACTATACAAATTAACCAAAACAGGCATATCTTCAGGGTGGGCCAAGGCCAAAATAATAAACAAAAGGATTCTATGATTAGGTAGCTAGCTTACCTAAAAGAAAAGAAAATACAAATATTCTTCCCTAACTACCTAAGCAAGAAACAGAGACAAAAGGAACCCTCTCCCAAAAGAAATGGCAGCCACACCCCTACTGCCAGTGAACATATATATACATATATACAAGTGAAGAGAATACACAAAACAGATATAGGGATAACCAGAACAGCAGTCAAAATACAGAATTTAGCCACAAGGGCAAGCACACAAATCAAGCAATCTCCTAACAAATCACACCAACATCACCAACATCCCACCACTTCTCACTCCGTCTTCCTCTTTAAAAATGGCTGCCAAGCAGTGAGGTCATCCTGGAGGCGGGAGCAAGGCAGGCTAGGGCAGGCTGGAAAGTCTGGGAGGGAATTCGGACCTGCACACAAAATGTCACAGCACACAAAACTTCCCATCCCAAGATAGCGGGTTGTAACAAATTTCAAGGAGTATATAATCCTCTTAGTTCACATTTAATGTATTTGTCTATGAATTGAACTTCATTGTCTATCTATTTGAGGAGCATTCTCTACCCAAAACATTGCATGAACATGGGGACTACCTCTTTGTTTAAATTCAACACGATAGAAATAATCAACTACATTACCTATTGGTTGGCAGGGTGACAGTTACTTTGCACAAAAATGTATGCCATCAAAATCAAATATACTAGCTGCTGTAACTGGGTTGTGTCGCAACAAGTCACATTTTTCTGCCCAATCCAAACTTTCTACACTATCCATCTTGTCATCCTGCTGCATCATGCTTTGCAATAGATTTTCCCACCTCATATCTGCTGATGAAAATGAACAGAAGGTTGGAATTCCAACAAATCTTTGCAGATTAAAAAATGCAGGTGTTCCTCTAATAGGCCGAAGAAACCTATGACAGTCATCACAGTTTTAAAGATTGATCATGTTTGAGTGATGCCATTTATGCATAGCTATGGATATATTTGACACTTGTTCAACCTCACTCAAATTGGGCAAAGAAAATTTATTCAGTGTTGCTTGCAAACCTACCTTCAGCATTCAAAACATGATTATTAAAATAGCATGACAGTGTAAGTCGATGGCTTCTGAAATCATGATTATGTAGGTCCACCTCTTGGAAATAATGTGGGAAAACTTTTAGCCTCATTAATTGTGTCACGGAATAACTTTACAGGAGCTATGTTTAAAATATGATCATATTGATAGAATATTTATTGGCTGAAGACACGTTTCCATAAAAATCCTGTGTGTCTGCCTGTCATGTAGAGTGTCATCTGTTTCAATGTGGTTGTTCTGCATCTTCCTGTTGTATTTGTGTGATGTCTCAACAGAAGCCTGCTTTTCACAGCTACCATTCTTTAAACTACACTATTCATCATCAGAGTCTTCTGTGTGTAATATTTGCATCATGGCTTACCTCATTGTCATCTACTTCTTGAAATTCATTTAACCAATGGGGGTAATGGTGGAAAATTAGACCAGAGACCAGGTACTTTAAACCCAAAAGCCGGCAGTTTACTGAAGAACAACAGACAATACATTAAACAGAATACAATGTGAAGTAACCCTTCACATCCAGTTCAAGTTCAGTTCTAAGGAGAAAGGAAAAAAAAATAGTCCCAACACTCCTACTGCTCTGGCAGTGAGTTTACCAGCGTCCCTTCGTACACAGCAGATCCTCTCTGGCATGAAGAAGCCGAGTTGTCTCTAGAAACTATGTCCATAGGTTTGGCTCGCCATCTTGTATTCCGTGTGTGTAGTCCCCACACGCAGCAGACCAAAGTCCAATTTCAAACAGGAACATCAACAACAAAAAAACCTGACCTGTATAACAGGCCATAAAAGGAACAAATTATTCTAATCACATGAATAAAGAAAATACACCTTTACAATTTCTGTGAAACGTAACATTACTGCTACATTACTGTACATGTTTAACTAGGCCTCAGAATAGCGACTGAGAAGTACCTCTCTCCTGCCGTCAGGCCAATAACATCTTTTTCCTTTACATAAGCTAAAACTCACATTTAATCAACTTAACCCAAATAAATTCACACAGTTGGGAGCCTTGACGGCACATCACAGTCTCAGTAGCCCAACGTCTCACACTGTAGTCCGTAGCAACGAAAGGAAGGGGCGGGTTTTCGACCATGACGCATTCTGAGAGGCCTCAACGACCATTTATATACTGTGGTAGGGAGAGAGCCCATTGGCCACGTAGTTAATAAGGGTGACGTTTTAACCACGACCCACACCCCACTACATAATCTATTTAGACAACTCAGTTCTTCTGGTACTGGATGAAGGTGCAAGTTATTTAACATGCTTTCTGGGGGCATTATACTGTGCCTAAGTTTAACATCACAACTGTGACAAATCCACAACTGACAACTGCATGTGTCCAGCCATTTGCAAGGCATATCACATGATTTCATCACACGTATGCAAATAATCTTTCGTAATACACTGTTCAGCTACTGCACACATTTCTGTTGTCAGTATTTTGTAGTTACAGAGACTTGATATTTGAAAACCAAATTGTGACACACAATCAGGTCCATTGTGTATTATGGAATTGAAATCCTTCAAAACCTGACTAAAACATTGCCAATTCTGTTTTACAACAGCTCGCTTTTCTTTAACATGTTTACACACGGCTCGCTTAAATGCTGCATTAGTAGCATACTTGCGTATACTATGATTATGTGCATCAACTCTGTATTTCTTCTATTGCATACTTTCTTTTACTAGATATTAAGACTTTCAAACGATGACCAATAATGTTTGCACTTGTTAATGCCAATCAGTTTTGTTTGATCTCTATACACTGTCTCTTTTATAATGCTCTTTCATAGCCTTTTTGTGCTTTTCTGTCATGTATTTACTTTTCTTAAGAATATTTCTTGGTTTGGGCTGTGAACGAGATAGCTTAATTTTTGGTTCATTTATACTTATTTTGTGAAGTTGGAATCTATCTAAAGACTCCTGTTTACCTGTAAAAGTACATTCCTTTTGCACATGATCTGTAACTTGTTTGTGTTTCGTAGCTTCTGTGCAATCATTACCAATTACATTTAAACGCCTTCTTTGTGGTAAAATTTATAGCAAACATCTTTTCGTTTTGATGGACATGTGATTCTTTTGTTTTTTTCCTGCCAGCAACATGAGAGGCTGTTTCCTACAGTTCGGGTTTGCATAGGGCATGCATTAATTAGGTCATATATTTTGCACAACTTATGGCAATCCCGTGTTTTAGCACAATTCACACACAACTGTTTCGTAGTGGCTTCTGTTTTTGTGTACTAAAAAGATCCCATGTTCTGATATTTTTGAAGTCCTACAATTAAATTTCAGCCATCTATTACTACTAGGAGTGTAAATGTCTACACCTAGAAAATCTGCAGCAGCTTGTATTTCAACCTCCGTTGCCCAACTACCAACAAAATTCATTCTGAATCTTTCCAATTAATCCTTCAATTATGTGTTTTTGCGTCGTACGTCTGTACTACATAATGATTCATTAGAGTGCATGTGTTTCACTGTAGCAAGCCTAAACCTTCAATGGTGTGCCTGATTACCACACACTGCTTGTGATATGGACCTAAAGAAGCAGTTCCCATCATCAACTATACTTTCTGTTTTACAGGGGGCACCTAACTCCCCATATCTTGCAGATAATAATAGATCTAATATTTTCAATCTTACCAATGAAAAATTTCACGAAATCTTCACTGCTATGTAATGATTGAGTGTTCCTCTCTGTAGTTGTTTTATTCCTAGTTAATTTTGCTACTGTGTTGAATAGAAATCTAGAATTGTTTGTTATCTCCTATTAAGGTGGAGAGAGAGATTTATCTAGCATCTCTAAGAGATTTTCTATATTTCAGGAGGCTCTACTTCCACGCTGTTTGGAATATCACCAGTTTGGTTTGACGCCATTTACGTTCTGAATTGATGCGTTTGATTGTTATACCAGGGAGCTAACTTTTTCTCTCTAATTATTTTTCTTTTGAGTGTAGCCACTCTATCTAGCGTGTAGCGGAGTGTTGACTCTAAGCTTTCAGTTGTATGATAGAGTTCTGTCGGATCCGACGGTGATCCAAATCTAATTGATGTTTCTGAGAGGTTATTTATGAAGCTCGGTGCAGTAGCTGATATGAAAGTACGTTTTACGCACTAGCCAGGTGAGGTGGAAATATTATGATCAATATGTATTATGAATGAGATAAGATAATGGTCTGAGACAACTTCAGACTGCGGAAAAATGATATTTCCTATACTTAATCCGTATGTTAGTATGAGGTCAAGAGTGTGACCACCATTATGAGTAGGCCCGATTACGTTCTGATTAATCCCTACTGAATCTAAGATGGACACAACCGCTATTCTCAGAGGGTCTTCCAGGTTATCAAAATGAATATTAAAATCACCGACGATTAATGCTTTATCTACAGACACAACCAGGTTTGAGATAAAGTCTGCAGATTCACTAAGAAATTCAGTATATGGCCCCTGGGGTCTCTAAATAATAATTAGAGGAATTGACTTATTTTTTGTGGCTACACAAGTTATACTGGTATAAAGAATTTCAAAAAAATTAAATTTATGACTATGTTTTTGTGCGACGCCTAGATTTTGACTATGGATGAGACCAACACCTCCTCCTCTACCACTTGAACGAGGCTGATGTACATAACTGTATCCAGGAGGACTGGCTTCATTTAATGCTATGTACTCATTTGATTTAATCCAAGTTTCCGTTAAACACATTAAATTACATTCTGATCAGTAATGATTTTGTTAACAATACGAGCCTTAAACGCCAGAGATCTAATGTTTAATAGTCCTAGCTTCAGATTAAAGGTGCTAGATGTGCATTTAGTATGATTTAATTTTATGTTAATTAGGTTACGAAGACAGACTTTCCGAGATTTTCTCTGTATTTTTATAGTTTGGGGAACAGACAGTCTCTATAGTATGTATTACAGGTGCTGGACTATTAATTGAAGATTGATTTTGATGAACGTTGTTATTATAGGAAGATGTACTTACGGTAGGCAGTCACGTGGAGTGTAACGCCTTGGAGATGTTGTCTGACAGCATTTCCGCTCCGAGGCTGCTGGGGTGCAGGCCATCAGGACGAAACAACCTAGGACGCTCCCAGAACAGATTCCAGTTATTAACAAACACCAGATTCTGTTCATTACACCAAGAAACCAACCAGTTATTTAAAGCTAGAAGTCTACTGAACTTTTCGGCTCCATGTCTGTATGTAGGAAGAGGTCCAGAGACGATGATCTTTGCGGTGGGTGATCTGCCTCGTACCGTCTCGATCAGGTTGGAGAAATCCCTCTTCAGAACCTCCGTCTGCTGCAGTCTGATGTCGTTCGTCCCCGCATGCAGCAGAACCGCTCCAATGCACTCGTCCTTCTTCAGGATCCTAGATACCTGCGCAGCGACATCAAGGACACGAGCACCAGAAAAAAAAGAGTGCGCGCGCACCTTACCTTTAGATGAAGCGACACGGACGTCCCACACAATGGAGTCCCCGACAATCACAGCGTTAGGTCTGGTCTGACGGAGAGGGGCGAAGCGGTTCCTGGTTGGAATCTCGAACACCGGAGGTGGAGAGGTCATCGCCTGGGGTCCAGCCCGTGCCTTCTGCCGCTGGTTCACCCAAGGTCCGTGCTGTGTCGGCGCCGGCGTGACGGAGACCTCGGCTGGGAAAGTCCTAGGTGCACGGTCCCTGCACAGAGAAACACACGGCGTAGAGGGGCTGGGAGTGGAAATACCATGCTGCGTGCTTACCTCGGATATGTAGGCAGAGGCACAAGATGTTTCCAGCGCTGTTCGTCGCTCCAGCAGCTGGGCCTGCTTGTCAAGTAGGCCGTGGATCTGCTTCTCCACATCCTCCAGTTCCAACAGCACCATGTGAAGCTCGAGCGAGTCCTCATCTGCACTCAAAACCGGAGAAACGGCAGACATATTTGCTTTTTAAACAGAACAGCAGTAAATGAGAAATGTGAAACGTAAACAAGGCTAGCGGTATGTGATGCTAGCAGGCTACAAGCTAGTCGCGGATGTTTGTAAGAACAGATAAAATTTAGTGACAGTGCAGCGGTACGATTGTTTTATCTAAGGTAGTGTCAGTTATATTTGTATAACGTATGGTAATTAATTTTTACCAAACTAGCTATTTTCAACAAATTTTTTTCAAACTAACAATCCTTCAATTCTACTCCCTGTGGCACGCGCACTCTGTTGGAGCTTCTTATTCAACGTTTCATTCCTTTCATGAACAGACGTGTTCACAGGATTTGGCAAATCAGTTTGGTCACATTGACCACTCAGCTTCACTTTAACACCAACAACAGAGAACAGCTGTGCATTCAATATGCTAAATAGTTAGGGCTGCAATTGATTGTTTTTTTGATTAATTGGATAAAAAGCTGCACTTTTTTCAATTTGATTTTATTACAACAAAAACCCTTAAATCAGGGTGTTTGCAAAATAAATAAATAAATGCAAAAGGCACACAGTTTTACTAATATAATCTTTTTAATTTTTACATTTTGCCCAGTTTTAAGCAGTAAAACTTTATTTATATTTTGGATATTATTTAATCAAAAACAAAAATTGAGTTTTAAAAATATAATGCTCACATTATTAAAAATAACACTAAAGGTTTGTTCAGATTTTAAACAGTAAAACTTCTTTAAATATCCAAAATATAAATAACCAAAACAAAAGAAAATAGAGGTGTACTCATGTAGTTGTAGTCAAGTTCACATTATGAAATTAAGAACAAACATGTATGTAATAAGAATCAGCAGAATTTGAAATATCAAAATTATAAATAAAACAAGCAACAAATGTTACTGTTTGACAGTTTTCCTCTTCTGCATTCTACCTCTGTATCACTGTTCAGTGTTGTTCACATGAACATTCACTCTTCCAAAACTTTGAATTGGAATGCAAAAACGTCAGCATGTCCACATGCTCCGGACTGAGGCTGGCTCTCTTTTTGCAAGCTATGTTACCTGCAGCAGAGAAAAGATGCTCATATGGTGTTGAGGTGCTTGGGATACACAAGTAGGATTTAGCTAATTTTGCCAAGCTGGGATATTTATCTTTATTATCTCTCCACCAATCCAAAGGATTTTCTTCCTTGGTTAGGGGCTTCTCAACAAAGTAAACCATGACTTCATTTCTTATTTGAGTGTTGAGGTCCTCCTCAGCATTCTTCACTCTGCTCTCTTCCTCACTCAAGGAGTGAGTCAAGCAAAGATGTTGAACTTGAAGGTTCAGCTGGTTTCTTGCTGCTGCTGCGGCGGCACCATCTCCCTTCTTGCCACAAGTGCTTCAGTTTGCACTTTAGCTTGCACACCTATAATTTTCTCAGATAACCAAAATTTCAGTCTTCTGAACCTTGGGTCCAGAGCAGAGGCGAGAATCACAGGATTATCTACCTGATCAAAGAGTGATTCCTTCCATCTGTTTTGAAGCTGCTCAACTGCTGTGGCTTGGAAGGACTTCACCAAAGCTGAATCAAAGACAGCACCTTCAGTGGATTTCAACAACCCTTTCACAAGTGGCGGTAATTAAGAGACTGTTATATTCCTGGCCACTCATAAAAACAGTGGCACATTCAAAAGGTTTAAGAGCAGTGGACAACTCTTCAAGCAGACTCCACTGGTCTGGTTTCAAGTCGAGATACCGTTTGCCTCTGTGAGTGACGGATGGGTCCGATAGAGTTGCAGTTACAGGCCACCTCTGTTCAATCAGTCTGTTAATCATATAGAATGTACTATTCCATCTTGTACAAGCTTGTGCTCAGGTGTGCCCATTTGTTTCCGTTTGTCTTTCAGCTTGCTGCAGGCTTGCTCACATTTTTTAAAATGCTCCACAAGACATCTTGCAGATCCAACAGCTCTTTCAATGCTTGCATTATTTAAAGCATAATTAACCACCAACTGCAAGGTGTGGCCAGTGCAGCATACACTGGTCCACCCATGTTTCTCCTCCAGTAATTTTGCAACAGCCACGATGTTAGCACCATTGTCATGTATGATGGCACAAATTTTCTCAGGAGGGATTTCAGACTTGACTGCCACTTCTTCCAACCACTCTGCAATGTTGTTTGAGGTATGTTGGTCTTCGAGTGGCATGGTGGTAAGGCAGACAGACGTCATCTTCCTGTCATTCCCAATGTAATGGCATGTGATGCCAAGGTTAGCTTCAGTGGCAACACTTGTCCATATCAATAGTTAAGGTCATTCTGCCGTCGGTGGTGTTTAGCACTCTTCATTTTTTGGAATGCCTCCTGGTACTTCCTCTCCATCAATTTTGTGAAGTGGGTCCTTGAGGGAAGAATGTATCCTGGGTTGAGTATGCTTACCATTTTTTTTTTTTATTTGACACTGGCCACATGTCAGTTACCAGCATATTGAGGATAGCATCTGTTACATTGGCTGCTTGTTGAGGAGTGCATGGGGGATTTCTCCTCTGAACAAATTCACTCATGGAGAGCTGTTTCTTTCTGAAATAAAAAAAAACCCAATTGAGTATGCAATAAGCAATTTATATGTAAATTAATATTTTCATTGTTTGTAATGATAATTGCTGATAAGTTGGCAACCATGATTAATATAAAAAAATCTAAATATATAATACAACATTTTAACCATTTTTGTTATTTTTTTTTTTTTACACACATGCTGTACTTTAGATGTGACAATATAAACCAAAAATATCCTAAATAATTAATTATTTAATTTATATAACAGTACAGCTGCAATAGATTGCATTTGAAAAACATAAGTTACCTGTAGCAGACACGTGTTATAAAAAGAGAGAGGAACTGTGAAACGCAGCAAGATAACAGGCTTGCTTAAACTGACAGGAACAATTATGCACAAATGCATAAGCATTCGATGAAAACCACTACCGTGACTAAAAAAAATCTTTTACTGCTGCTGTTATCAACTTCCTTTAGATTTAGTGCCTGACTTTGTTCACACCGTTTTAATTTTTACATGGTTCTGTGGTAGCGCTATTTTAATCCATCAATATGCTGCGCAACCTGACGCTCGAGACAAATACATCGTGTGATTGTCCAGAAGTTAGTAAATAAAGCTGTTGTACAATAGTATGGAATTAAACTAGACTATACCATTTTCACATGTTCATATAATGTGGATACACTCAGGTTTTTTCTTACTGTGCTGTTTCACCTTCGTCCGTGACACGGTGTTTTCGTTTCATCTGCTTGTGCATCACTGTGGTACTCCAGTGCCACACAAAGTCAGCTTTGCATAGCATGCAAGTTACGATCTTCTTTGCTGCATTTAATGTAAAATGCTCCCATGCCTTAGATGACTTGGGACGCACACTTTTTTGCCGCTGGGTTATCCGTTTTCTCTGCCATTTCACGCGTGTTTGTGCCTGTGTTTTCATGAAAGCGACGTCATACGTAAACGCCCGTGACGTCAGCAGACCAACTAATCGATTATGACATTCGTTGCCAACGACTTTCATAATCGATAATTATCGATTAGTTGTTGCAGCCCTATAAACAATGATGAAAAGAATAGCATGGTTTCATTAAGAATAGTGAAACACTGTGCTACACATGTACCAGGTAAAGTCGCAAGGTAAACCGGCAGAATCAGGACCATTAAAATTCAAAGCCATAAAGTATTTTGTGATGCACAACTGCACAATAATATCAATCTGTCTCCAACAAAGACTGTTGCTGAAGCAAGGCCTCTTGCAATCCATCTGAAAATTCTGAGTAACTGCATGAACCAAGTATGACTTTGTCAACTGAAACATCAGACACTGTGCCAAAAGCGTTATATTGGCCAGCTATACTACTTGATGGTTTGCACTCCTCAAACAGTGCCTTACCTTGATCACACAGTGAATCTAGCACACCAGGCTTCCAACTACACACATTTGACAACTCATGCCTAACAAGAGAACAGAGCTTTGTAAGATAAAGTCTTATCATTATATCAAGTAAATCAACATTCTGCTCCACAAATTCATAAGAACTGTGTATGTTTATTATAAAATAAATTTTGTTTTTCTTTATGTCGTACAATTTAATGAGGAAATCCAACCTGCATGACACAAACTCCACAGCTGTACCAGTCCTGTTGTGTGGAATAGTTAATTTGTCCTCCATTCCATTTTATGTCCACCCAGTCACATTGTCACATTCAGTTTCTCCTCATCTTGAAGTACTTTCTAGGCAGTGTAAATAACCTATTTGTTAAATCTTTGAGTCTAAATGTAGAGAAAGGTGACAAATCAATTGCTTCTTTCCTACAGTGAAGGGTTCATTTCCCAGCGCATAGGGTATTTTCCCGATCACACCCCCACTCTTCTATCCTATATTGCCTTGTCAATTCTCTACTATCCCTACCCCAATAAAAGCAAAAAAGGCCCCAAAACCAATAAAAACACATTCTTGTGATTTAAACTGCTTTAAGGTTCATCTTTATAACCATATTTTTACCAAATGTTAGTACAAAATCCAAACTATAAATGTTGTTGTGAATCTTTTTTTTATTTAAGAGACCCCCTTTGTCAGTCAATTTAAATGAATATTATATTTATATGGCCTGTAAAGAGAACGGAGAGCACAATGCAGAACAATGATATTACAAACGCAACATTATTCATTTTCCTTTAGTGCTTAAAACACAATGTTTGGAAAAAAGTGTGTTAAGCGAATCAAAATGATTGACAGGATAACATTAAGCATTAAAACATTACTATTATTACTAATTTCCTACATATGTAGTATATGGTAATTATTGTCTTTACATCTCTCACTCACTTTACACTTAATTATTGTGAATTGCTTGCTACTTTTACTATAAGTTAATAAGTAAAATTATTATAAGTATTTGACAGCATTTTAAAAAAAATAAACCTTATGAGAAGACTAATATACTTATACAAAGTAAAAGACTCAAAGCCTGTCATTTTATTCTTATGAAAATAATCGTTAAGGATCCAGAAATCTACAAGAGCTATGCCAAGTCTCTGGAACACCAAGAGGAGGGATAGAACATTTTTTCAAAATATATTTAAAAATTTTTACATTCTCAAGATGATACTGGACAGTGCTGACAGTTTGGTCCAAAATCTAATTTTGTTTAATTTACTAAAGATCCTGTGAAAGAAAAGGACACAGCATATCATTCACCGTTCAATACCCTGTGACAAGAAAACAAAATCATCAACATCAAAAAGAAGTGGGCCTCTTCACAGTCATGCTTTTTTTCTAATTTGTAACCCATCTTTGTAAGTACAGTATATAAGCTAAAAATATTACTGAAATCTAGTGGCTGCATGTATGGATTTTGCTTCATCATGTCCTGCTGGGTCTACCACAAACACCTGGCTGAATGCTGCATAGAGATACTGTGCAAGATAATAATAAGAATAAAAATAAATAAATAAATAAATAAAGATGAAACAAAACTTTGGAGGTTGGTTTGAAAAAGTGTCACCTGAAAGTTAAAATTATGGATGGATTAATAAATTAATTTATTAATTCATTCATACATTCAACTATTCCAGACTCTTGTGTGTGGTGTAGACACAGTGAAAAGAATATGGCCTTGTACGGGTTAGTTTATATTTGAATTTTGATGGTTGGTGTTTGAATAAATGTTCAGATGGGCCAAGACTATTCGATGTGATTTTTTAGCCAAATTATGAACATCCTCAATAGAGTAATGTAACGGTGGCTCATGTATATTAAAAAAGGGCTATAAAATGTGTTCACCAAAAATATCCAATGATTCCCGTTGACATTCAGGAAACTTATCATTCCCTCGTGTCACGAATCGTGATGGAGCAGAGATAGGACGGATGCAAGTGCAGGATGAACAGTTGTTTATTTGAGAGAGAGACAGGCAGACAAATCCAAAACATGATCCAAAACGTAATCCACAAACATGCAAGAGGTCAGGCGATTGGCAAACAGGCATACACGGGGCAAGGCAGGAATCTAGGTCGATAAACAAAACAAGAAACGAACTATGACGAGGGACTGGAAGCGGATAATCCAGCGCGAACTAACTTTAAACATGAACTGTGACTATGACTACGATACGAACTAAACTAACGCTAACATATTAATCTTCCGCGCTGTGTGTTGGGAGGGAGGCGTGCGGTATATATGCGGACATAATCAGCGTCTAAACTGCTAGCAGCTGAGAGCAATACAGACCCACGTGAAATCCCAGCCAATGACAGAACAGGGAGGAGACATGACAGAAACAAACAAAACACACGTGTCCAGATGTCATTACGGTCAACAACGGAAAAGCAGGTGCTCGCGCATTCGCGCTTAGAGCACGCTGCTTAAAGGGGGAATCGTGACAGAACCCCCCCCCCCCCAAAGGCACTCCTCCCGGAGTGCCATGAGTCATCCCATTTAATTGGTGGACCCGGCCCCCTGGACTGAATGTCCCAGGCAGAGCCAGGAAACTGCACGGTGTTCTTGGCGGCGCAGGGAAGCGGAGCGACGTCCTCGGTGTAGCAAGGAAGCAAAGCGACATCCACAGCCGGGCAGGCAGGCTAAGCAAAGTCCTCGGCGGAGCATGAAGGCAGAGCGACGACCACAGCAGGGCAGGCGGGCTGAGCGAAGTCCTCGGCGGAGCATGAAGGCAGAGCAACGTCCTCGGCGGAGCATGAAGGCAGAGCGACGTCCACAGCCGGGCAGGCAGGCTGAGCGAAGTCCTCAGTGGAGCATGAAGGCAGAGCGACGACCACAGCAGGGCAGGCAGACTGAGCGAAGTCCTCGGCGGAGCATGAAGGCAGAGCGACATCCACAGCCGGGCAGGCAGGCCGAGCGAAGTCCTCGGCGGAGCATGAAAGCGGAGCGATGACCCCAGCTGAACTGGAAGGCAGAGCGAAGTCCCTTGTAAGGCCAGGGAGAGGAGCGTGGGTCTCCTCGAAGCAGTAGGGGGGAAACGACGTTTGCCATGGGGCCGGAAGGCTGAGCGACAACCTCAGCTGAACAGGGGGGCTGAGCGACGACCTCAGCTGAACAGGCGGGCTGAGCGACGACCTCAGCTGAACAGGCGGGCTGAGCGACGACCTCAGCTGAACAGGCGGGCTGAGCGACGACCTCAGCTGAACAGGCGGGCTGAGCGACGACCTCAGCTGAACAGGCGGGCTGAGCGACGACCTCAGCTGAACAGGCGGGCTGAGCGACGACCTCAGCTGAACAGGGAGGCTGAGCGACGACCACAGCTGAACAGGGAGGCTGAGCGACGTCCACAGCTGAACAGGGAGGCTGAGGCTCTGAGGTCACCAGGTGAACCTTGGGCATGGGCGGAGCCTGGCCGGGGGTGTCAGCAGACTGGGGCGTGAGCGGAACTTGGCCGGGCGTGTCAGCAGACTGGGGCGCGAGCGGAACTTGGCCGGGCGTGTCAGTAGTCTTGGGCGTGGGCTGAACTTGGGCGACCGGGTCGGTAGACTTGGGCGTGAGCAGCATTTGGTCATTAGGCTGAGATATTAGCAGAGCTTGGTCAACTGGATCAGCAGGCTTGGACGTGAGCTCAGGGACGGGAGGCTTGGCTCGGACCTCAGGGACGGGAGGCTTGGCTCGGACCTCAGGGACGGGAGGCTTGGCTCGGACCTCAGGGACGGGAGGCTTGGCTCGGACCTCAGGGACGGGAGGCTTGGCTCGGACCTCAGGGACGGGAGGCTTGGCTCGGACCTCAGGGACGGGAGGCTTGACTTGGACGTGGACCTCAGGGACGGGAGGCTTGACTTGGACGTGGACCTCAGGGACTTGAAACTGGACTTGGACTTCAGAAGCTTGAGACTTGACTTGGACGTCAGAGCCTGGTGTTGGTGCCTCCCCGCTGACCTATTACTGGAGCTCGGCAGGTGAGCCCACCTCGTGGGGCTCAGGTTTGAGCTCTGAGGTCGCCAGGTTAACCTCCGGCTGGGTCTCTGGTGCTAGGACCTCCGACGGGCGCTCTGAGGTCACCCTGTCGATCCCGGGCTGGGTCTCTGCACGGGCTCTCCGGTGGAGTTTCTTATGCTCCCGCCAGCTGCTCTTGAAGCATTCCTGAGAGCAGAAGAAAGCTTCCTGGAGGCCCAGCTTCTTGCAGGTGGGACATTGAAGCCGAGTCTCTCTCCCGCAGCCCTCGGTCATACATCTTGGAGATTTCGCCCCCGCGTTGGCCGGAAACTGAAGTGGATCGCTGGTTACTGCCCTGTCCATCTCCTCATAATAGAGGTTTAATGGTGGGTCCACCTGGGGCTGTCCATTGACTCTCCACCCCAGTAAATCAAGACCAAGAAGTTGTCCAGGCTGTGAAAACTCCTCCATAAACAGCTCTACAAACTGAGTGACATCATGGAGGGCTGGCGACCCAGCACTCACCAGCTGCTCCGCCCAGTCACGGGCCGGACCGCTAAACCTGGACACCAGGAACCCGATCCACTCTCTCTTAGTAGGCTTGGGAAACGCCAAGCTACAGAAATACACCTGGCAGCTGAAGAGGAACTCCAGCGGGTAGCTCCCCAATCCCGCTGTCTCTGGCAGCAATTCAACGGCGTACCTTTGGGGAAATTGCACGGATGAAAAATGCAGCCAGTAATCCGAGCGTTCCCCGATGAGGTATTGTCCTACTATTTCCCTGGTTTCTGTGGCGTGACTTCTCTCTCGTCCTCGTGCTGCATCCATGTTGAGGCGGAAGATTCTGTCACGAATCGTGACGGAGCAGAGATAGGACGGATGCAAGTGCAGGATGAACAGTTGTTTATTTGAGAGAGAGACAGGCAGACAAATCCAAAACGTGATCCAAAACGTAATCCACAAACATGCAAGAGGTCAGGCAATTGGCAAACAGGCATACAGGGGGCAAGGCAGGAATCTAGGTCGATAAACAAAACAAGAAACGAACTATGACGAGGGACTGGAAGCGGATAATCCAGCGTGAACTAACTTTAAACATGAACTGTGACTATGACTACGATACGAACTAAACTAACGCTAACATATTAATCTTCCGCGCTGTGTGCTGGGAGGCGTGCGGTACATATGTGGACATAATCAGTGTCTAAACTGCTAGCAGCTGAGAGCAATACAGACCCACGTGAAATCCCAGCCAACGACAGAACAGGGAGGAGACATGACAAACAAACAAAACACACATGTCCAGATGTCATTACGGTCAACAACGGAAAAGCAGGTGCTCGCGCATTCGCGCTTAGAGCACGCTGCTTAAAGGGGGAATCGTAGTTATCAAAGTCCAAAGTCCACCTCGTAGTTATCAAAGTCCACCTGAAATTTTTTAAAAAAATTTAAATAAAATAAAACTTACGACATTTCATTATGTAACTGTCTTAAACTATTATGGATAAATTCCCACACTTAAAACCTGTATGCTGTGTTTGTTTCTGTAAAGCTGCTTTGAGACAATGTCCATTGTTAAAAGCACTATACAAATAAAATTGTATTGAATTCAATTATTAAAGATGATCTTTACCTTTGAGTGTGTGTTTCTCCGTACTTCATCTCATTCTCCTTAAAGTATAACACTAGCTGTGTAGTGATCTAGTATAAAAATCTTGTGTCCCTGGTCACCACCAATCGAAAATAGCATTGGATTGTCTAAGAACAAAGGATAAAAATAAATTAGTTACCTCATCCAGTGTTTCATTAACATTTATTCAATATACTCAACAATGGTTTAACATTGTCATTTTTACACAAGTTATTATATTCCTCTATGTTCGTAGATTATTTTTCAATTGTCATAAGAGCAAAGCATTTCCCAAAGGTATGAATAACTTTTTTCTTACCTCCAACACCAGCCATTTATGTGGCTGGCGTGTATTCAGCTCTGAATGATGCAGGATATAAGACCTTTTTTTTGTCCTTTGACTGTGTGACTGCAATGAATCTCACATGCTTTCTTAGACCACAGAGCTTGGATCTGCAATGGGATATTTGAATATAATATAAAAGGTGGTATGAATTAATGTGAAAAGCAGCTTTGACATGATTGAGAACTGCATAATACCTGGGCTGATATGTCCTCTGAATGATCCTCAGATGTTTGCTTTGTCTCGTCTTTTTGGTTGGGGCAATGCTTCTGGTGGATCAAAATACTTTGAACGATGCTTTGCTGATCTTTGAGATGGGGATCTCTTGGCCCATTGCTCTTCTTGTTGGTCAATGGTCTGTTTCAGTTTTTCTCTGTCGCCTTGTAGGAGAATGCTTTCAAACAGTGGATTTACACTGAACTGCCTTTGTGAAGGTTGGTTTGAGGTCAGTAAATTACAGTAGAGCATGGTGCGGACTGCCAGAGAGGCTTAATTTCTCCGTCTGTTTGAGATTACCGTTACACGTTTACACCGTAGGCTACATATGTTAGCATGTCATGCTCAGTAGGCTATATCCAAATGCTACACGATATTGTTCTATTCATATAAATTGTGTGTGATAATGTTTCAGCTAGTGAAGGGAGGTTTACTCTTGGCCTCATTCTTATTTGCATACAACATGTTCCTGTTATTAGCATACTCTTAAAGGATCTACAAATATTTAATACGCTTTAATAATTATTGTTGCACGCCACAGGTTTTATGATTTGCCATATTTTATGGAAGTTAATAAACTGTGTCCGACTAGTTTAAGTGGAGTTTAAGAAGCTATTTACTTTACAGAAAGTCTGTTCATTTAAATGCAGTTCTGTACTGAATTAATTGAATAAGAAAGGCATACAAATGATTGAAAGTAAATGATAAAAAGGTTTATTTAAATAGTTTTATAAAAATAGTCATTTTTAATTACAATGACTGAACTGATGTAACGTAGTTACAAATTGTTGTAGTTATTGATTTATCATTTAAAGACTAAGGAAATAAGGAAAGAATAAGGAAAGAATAAGGAAATATAGTTCTAATTGGCAAATTTAATTACCATTAATATTCTGAGTTTATTGATTATTTAAATGTTTTTTTTAATGCTTTAATCTTGTGGCACACTCCAGGCTCTTCTTCACATTCCTCACTGTATATCTGATCTCATAAGATGCAGAGTCATCTACTGGAACATCGTCTTCACAGGACACCATTATTCTGCCTAGGCGAAGTACCACAGAATGATGCCAGCCATGGCCAAAGCAGTTCCCTATTCCACAGTTTGCATATGAAACCGAGATGTACCTTGAAAGAGCCACTGAAGACTACAAGAAGAATGGAACACTTCTGACTACCTCAGAAGCTGTCTGAAACTATATACGCATTTACAGCTGACATGCACAGATAAGTGATATTGCTGAGGCACTTGTCAAGAAATATCCTGTTCTCAAAGAACCTGGCTCATTCACAGGTTGCTATGGCTGGCAACAAAGCATAAAATACAAGATGGCCAATTATCGCACCAAACTCCGAGGCTACGCTGTTCCTGAGGTGATGTGCAATGCAACAAGCAGTATAGCTTATAAAAACTGGAAATGGGGAAACAGCTAGTCTGGCTCTGTCCAAAGTTAGCTAAATTTGCCTACCAGCATATCTAAAGCGCACTGATTAACATGTTATGTCGTTTGTTTGTTTATTTAATCCATACAAGGTGTAAAATGTTGTGGTTTTATGGGAGTTTGTGCTATGCACCCTTTCTTTGCTGGGACCAATGACCTCCTGGAGTCACAGCTGGTTCCCTGGAAACCTCAGAAATGAGTGTTTCATTAGACTGGTGCCTGAGACAGCACATTAAAGATAATTGATGGAGGATTGTTTAACCACAGTGTTAAAAATTGCAGCTTTTAAGGTCAGTGGATCATTTTTACACCCTGAACTTGAATAATGTTTATTGTTGTCATTTCAGGCTTCAAGCAATCCTAGCATCAAGATGACCAGAGATGATGTCATTCTGTGTTTGATGGTGTACCTTGGGGAACCTACAGATCAACTCTTAAGAGTATGATGCAAGTTAAAGTACATGTTAAAATATAGTATACAGAGTGACGAGAGAGCGAGATCTTCATATTTCTCACAACTACAAAACTCAGTAGCTTGTCAAGAATTTTGTTCGAGTCTTGTAAGTAATCATTGTCCTTTTTGTGTTTTTCGTTAAGGAATTTAAGTACTACTGCAGAAATAGGCGGTGTTACTAAATCACTCTGATTTCACCAACAGGCAAAATTCAAATTAATAGTAGTTTACTTATTCTCTTTCTCCCAAGAAATACACTACTAACAGACGTATTTAATATGTCTTTAAGCTAGGAACTTTTATGGTCAAATTATAGAGTTTCTTCCTAAGGGCTATTCACAAAGTAGCCAAGACACTTTTACAGAGACTGAGGTAACTTCTAAAATAAGTGAAGGAGCAGAGTTAATCCAGTTACTGTGGATTTATGAATGAGCTTACAGTGCCATATAGGTATAGAGAAATTAATTTATATAGCAATGGATTGATCTCACAAAGCAAAACAATTCAGTGACACCAGAGATGATAGTCTGAACTGAGTCTCGGCTGTAAATATTTGTAAATGAAATTCCTGAAGTTAGTGAGCTGATTGCATCCTTTTTAACTTGCCTGCCATGAAAATATGCTTTCACAAGTAAATGATCTCTTTCTAAAATCTCTGACGTAAATGGGGGGCATTACAGACAACAGCTATGTCAGCCCCAGGTTTTCTTGTCCAAAAGGTTGGAAGCAGTTTGGGAGATGTTTAATTAGGACCTTATCCTTTGGCTGTACAGTCTGAAATACACAATGTTCTTGCTATTTCAGGATGCTGATGAAGACAGTGTGTCGCAGGACCTTGCTGTATAAAGGATCAAAATCTGCATCATCAAGAATAATACGTCGGCGGTTCCTGATGACATCGGTATCACGGTAGAGGGCATGAAAGTTCTGACTGCTCTTGGTAACTATCCAAGGGCTTGCTCCATGCTCCTTGGGTTGACACATGCAGTGAATGTTGCCTATCCCAAGGAGCTCTGGTCTTCCAGAAACTCCTCCTTGAGCTGGATTATTCAAAGCGGTCCCCAAAACTGAACAGCCTCAAGAATAAGCTACTAGCTTAAGAAAATGGACCTTTGCAGAATGAAAGGTAATTGTTGCGGCACTGTCACATGGTTACCTTCAAGGCTTTTGTTGAATGTTTGAGTTTCAGTGATGCAGGTGGTTGTTCAGACTTGAGGGGAGTGGCATCATGTTTGACTTAATATTGGCACAGCAAACTATTTTTGAACCTTGTGAGTCCACTGTACACCAGGGATGCAGGGATTATTTGACATGTTTTAATTGAGGCATTTGAATTTGCACAAATATGTAATTGTTCCAAAAATCCCATTTTTGTAAGTAAAGAAGCAAGGCAAATGGAAGTACTTCAGTCTGTTTTCTTAAAAGACCAAATGCATTTTATTCTTGTACTGTTTTGTTTTATGTTGCGTAAACCTGTTGAGACAAAGTTGCACTAAAATGTTTACTTTGTTATTTTTATGCATGGTGATCTGTTGACCCAACTTAAGTAAACTTTGGCACCAAGATGGCATGATATTGGTTGTATTAGAAAAATGAAAGTGACATTAAATATATTTAGTCATGTGATACCAATTAAGACTTATAAACAATTAAGGTAGACATAAGAATAGCATTGTAAATGTGTTGAATTAAGCAGTGTTCTCAAATGAGTTATAGATTTATTTTTATTTAGTCAACCAAAATCAATCATTTTCACCCAGATAATTAGTATATTTAGATTATTTTTGTTTAAATTTAGTTATTTTATTCAATACTTTTTAATCAAAGTTGTAGTACTTAAAATCTATTCAATTATATTATGGGTCACTTTGTTGCCATAATTTAACCATTGGTCACTTTTTTTTAGTGTATACCTGCCAAGTCCACCATGTTGTTGGCCTTGAATTTCAATCAATGTTGGGTTACTGCTACTGTAAGATACTTTGTGGATGATTATGAAAACTGTAACGGCAATAATTAGACTGCAAATGCTGTGTACGAGACACCAAATCTGCTAAATTTCGGCTTAAGTTTTGCACATTCATCAAAAATACAGTGAAAGCTTGTGTTCAGTTTGCAGTCTAATATTTTTAATTAAGTGTGGGCATGTTTTGAATTGCATCCTTCATGCTGTCTTTACAATATACATCCTTCTCATCAAAATCATGAATAACCAAACCTGACAAACTTCTTACACTTAAAGCCACATATGCCTGTCCAGTTGCAAAAATATTTTTAAGGGACACTACAGCTTCATCAACACTAATCCTTAGCACTGACTATGTTCCTAAATCACTTAAATTAGCAGTTATTAAACCCCTGATTAAAAAACCTGACCTTGACCCCTCTCAACTGTCCAGCAATAGACCTATCAAATCTCCCCTTCATCTCCAAGATCTTAGAAAAGGTTGTAGCATAGCAGTTATGCTCATATTTGCATAGGAAAAACATTCATGAAATGTATCAGTCGGGATTTAGACCTCATCATAGCACAGAGACAGCATTGGTTAAAGTAGTAAACGACCTACTACTGGCCACTGATCAGGGTTGGGTCTTGCTGCTTGTGTTACTTGACCTTAGTGCAGCTTTTGATATAGATCATACTATTCTCCTTGATGGTTTAGAAAATGTTGGCATTAAGGGAACAGTCCTCTCCTGGCTCAGGTCTTATTTGACCGATCGTTATCAGTTCGTAGATGTACATGGAGACTTCTCCACACATACCGAGGTTAAATTTGGTGTTCCACAAGGTTCTGTTTTAGGCCCACTGCTTTTTACTTTATATATATTACCTCTAGGTCAAATTATTCGTAAACATGGAATTAGCTTCCACCGTTATGCTGATACACAATTGTATGTTTCAGTGAAGCCAGAGGACAGACAGCAGCTTAATAAAGTTGAGGAATGTGTAAAGGACATTAGACGTTGGATGCTAACTAACTTCCTTTTACTTAATTCTGATAAGACAGAAGTACTTGTATTAGGACCACGTGTAGCTAGAAGTAAGCTTCCTGATCTCATAGTAACTCTGGATGGACTTTGTTTCATCATGTACAGCAGTAAAAGACCTTGGTGTGATTATTGACTCCAGCCTATCATTTGTTGCTCATGTAGATAATATTACTAGAATAGCCTTCTTTCATCTCAGAAATATTTCTAAGATAAGAAATATATTGTCACTACATGATGCAGAAATACTAGTTCATGCTTTCGTCACCTCTAATATATAATATAGTTTGTATATTATGTAACTTTACTTTTGACAGGTCTAGGTCAAAGGTCATACTCATCATAACTAAATATAATGATGACAGGTCAAAAGGGTCATGATAATCACTTATAATTATGTTAAATCCGGTTCCGATGTACTCCAGATGTACTCCAGACACACGCACACACACGTTGTTTCCTTTCCCATAGATTGTGATACGCTCATGAGTTAATAATAATAATAAACTTTATTTTATAAAGCGCCTTTAAAGCAGCTTCTCAAAGCACTGTACATAAAGTCACGAGTTAGGCCTAGGTCAAAAAGGTCAATGATCATTATTGCTGCATGTTCAATCCTATAGCTTTCACACGCATATAACCCCACCCCTCCCTGTTTAAGTTGTTAGTTGTTTTCCTGACTTAGGCCTAGGTCAAAAAAGGTCAATGATAATTATTGATGCATGTTCATTCCTATAGCTTTTCCTATAGCTCCGAAGCAATTTCGCAGACACACACATCCAACCAAAAATATCACACACACACACACACACATATATACGAACCTGTCTATAAAAGCGAACACTTCGTTAGTTGGAAAAATCAGCAGAGTCGAATAGTTCGAAGGGATCGAAAGAATTTCCAGACTCTATCCTTCAAAACTTCCACACAACATGGATTTCTCAGCAGGTAAGATGATGCATTTTAAACAATTGAAATAGTTAATTATAAATTGAAATACAATGTTTATGTAATTATCCATTTGATATTGATATAAATCTAAAACTATTCTTTCTGAATACAACAATCATCCTTATCTGGTCATTATGTAAACGGGTATGATACTATATCTAAATTTAATGTTCAATACACTTATATTACAGAGCAAGACCGAACTAAGCTCGTCTGATTCTAGTGTATAGGATAACGTATCAAACGAATACGAGTCTACTAGGTAATAAAATTTTGTCTCTTAGATCTGTGTAGTGAGCTAGAAAGGGAACTGTTAAGGTACTAAAAGTATGTTTTATTTGCTTTACTGTTTGTAGATAACAGTGTCGTCATAATTTCTGACGATGAAATTTCCGAGACATCTGATCGAAGCCTTTTGAATCTGAGCTCTACACGTAAGTCATAACATAAAATCATGACTGTTTCATGCTGTAAAGTCTTTCATACATAATTCTAACTTTTTATTTGTGTCATATTCAGAAGATGAGGGCGTCGTGACTATCAGTGCTTACGGTGGAGATATTTCAGGTGAGATGACTTATATTTTACCTTCCATTTACCCAGCTAAAAATAAAAACAAAAATAAAAACCTCTTTCACTTGTTCTGTGACTTATAGATACGAGTGATGTCGAAAATTTTGATGCAGTAGAAGAACGAGAGGAAATCAACTCGGAAGCCAACATTCAACCCGATCTCGAATTGCAGGAGATCTGTACAGCGTGGCGTGAATTCTTCCAAGCAAAGACTGCTTTATTGGAAAACTTTGGGCAGCTTGATAATACATTTGAATCTGGTCGAGGTACGGATTTTGTCCCTTTACTGTAGAACATACTTGAAAATTTGAATAGTTGTCTCAAAGTGAACATAAAGTTGATCAGAAAATTGTATGATAGATATAGCGCAGAAACGACCGAAATGCAGTTCGGATACAGTGACTAAAAAAATGAGAACCGAAAATAATCCATCACCGCATGATTTCTGTTGTGATGGAAACCAGAGTTCTTCAAATGGTCTGTTACCTCGTGATCCGTACACAACCCTGAACCCATATTTAATTGAAGCGATCAACCGGCTGAATGAAAAGTTTAATTCCGTCACACCAGGTTGTTAGTGAGAGACCTAATCAGAGTCCAAATTACAGCGTAACAAACACACCAATGACGCCATACGATATATTTTCTGAATTAAATCAATGTCGGTTAGAGTTACATAATAACCTAAATGAACACGGTCATTCAGTACAATTAAACCCTGATCTAATCGATGCAGTCAATCAGTTGAATGAAAATTTAAGATAGTCAGAACAGAGCAATACTCAAAATGAAAACCCCAGCCGAAATTCCAGTCAAACTGTATCAAGCACGCCAGTGGCGTCGCACGACATATTTTTCGAATTGAATCAATGTCTTTTACACTTACAAAATAACCTAAACGAACAAAGACAATCTATGCAGATAAATCCATGTTTAATAGAAGCGGTGAATCAACTCAATGAAAATATGTCATTATCTCCCGAACAGAATACCGTCTCAACTCCGGAAAACGCTCAGGAACCTAGACCGTCATCTTCTCGTGATATGATATACGAACTTATGAGGATAAAGGACAGTCTGGTTAACTTAATCGGAAACCCTGTCAATATAACAAAATTCGGAAAACGATAATGAGTACAACTATCCTTTGGAAAACCTGCAATCGCCCGATATCCAAAATTCTCAAACAGAAAACATGCATTCGCCAGATATCCAAAATTCTCAAACGGAAAACATGCAATCAACTGATATCCAAAATTCTCAAACGGAAAACATGCAATTGCCCGATATCCGAGTTGAGCAAGATGGGGGTGGGTTAGATCCTAATATTAGGATAATTAATCGTGAAAGGTTCAACAACACTGAGATTAGGTGAAGAGTAAATTTTTCTTCAATTGCTAATGTTGACAGCTTTGCAGATTTTTATAATTATGTTATAGAGATTTTAAACAGTGTGATTGAAATTGCTAATAGTTTAATTTCTGCTGAGGATGCCATCACCATTGAAATCAGAGGTGATACGGTCAATGTTTCATCACGCGTTCAATTAGACAACGGTGTCATCGATTTACATTCTTTTCTGACCATGCTCAAAAATGTAATTCAGAGTAAACACGAAATTTTTACGGATGATACCTTTAAATTAGTTGTCCAGATCGTCCGTCCACCTCGGGGCGGTGGAATTAGAAGGAAAATAGGCCCTATATTCAATTCAGAAACCATGCTGAAGAAAATGAAGCATCTATATGTTTTTCACAACAGAGACAATATGCGTTTCGCCTTGTGCGTCACCCAACTTTTGAATCATGAAAAAAAACGATTTTGAAACCGAACAAATCGCTAGACAATTACAACACGATGTGGGATTATCCGTAAACACCGCAGTCAGCTTTGCTGACGTATCGAGATTTGAGAGTCATTTGAATTGTAAAATCGTAATCTTACATTGTTCTGTCAGCAAAGCCGTTTACTCTTTCTTTCAAACTAGCAAGACTTCCCACGAAAAAACGATTGACTTGTTTTTGCATGACAACCACTATTATGGAGTAAAAAGTATCACCAGACTTTTAGGAACGAGTCATGTATGTCATTTGTCACTCAGGGTTTGATGTTTTTTGGAAACATAAATGCGAATATAGCTGCAACGTTTGTCACGACCCTGAATGTTACAAACACCCAAAGAATGTAACTAAATGCCCAGAGTGTCAGAGATTGTGTATATCCCTGTGTAGATACTGTTTCAAGAGACATAAAGCGAAGATTCAGTCGAGCAAAGGAGAATATTCTATGTATGAAACGGGGTTCTACTGCAGTAAATGTAAACGTGTGATAAGGGATAAACCTTCTAATCGTGAGAAACATGAGTGCACACATCCGAAATGCATGCTCTGTGGTCAAAAACTCGACGAGGATATCGAGCATAGATGTTTTATACAGCGGGCTAGGAAAGAACGCGAAAATACGGATTATGTATTTTACGATTTCGAGACTAGGCAGGAAACAGGAACTCATGTAGCCAATTTCATATGCTGTATTGATTTTAAGGGAGAGGAGTGGGTGGCTGAGGGGATGATTGCGTCAGTACCTTCTTTAAAAAGTTTCGGTGTAATACATACCACGGTTACACGTTTATCGCGCATAACGCTAGAGGGTTCGATTCATACCTTTTGTTAAACCATTTAGTGAAAGAAGGAATCACACCCGAAATCATAGCGCAAGGTGGTAAAATTTTGTGCTTCATCGATACCGCGTTTCGCCAGTCCTACATTGATAGTCTATCGTTCTTACCCATGAAGTTGAGCAGCATCCCGAAAGCCATGGGTTTTTCAGAAATCAAGAAAGGTTATTTTCCCCATTTCTGGAACACCGTAGAACATCAGGATTACGTAGGACTGTATCCTGACCCTAAGTTTTACGGTGTAGATGGCATGATGCCTAAGGATAGAGAAGATTTCTTTAAGTGGTACAGAACGGTTTCTGATAAAGTCTTTGATTTCAAGAAAGAGATGGCAGAATACTGTGTGAACGACGTAGCGATTTTGAGAAAGGGGTGTATAGCTTTCAGAGAAGAAATGCTGGAAAGTACAAAGGTCGATCCTTTTAAATGCATAACGATCGCTTCTGTGTGCATGAAAATCTTTAGAACCAAGTTCCTGCGTAAAGACACTTTAGCTATTCCTCTGCTTGATAATTACATCACCACTCAGAAATCTTACTCAACACCTTCCATACAATTGCTTGAATATGTTTCTAAAACGCAAAACCTACCCATTCGCCACGCTTTGAATGAAGGTGAAGTCAGGTTTGGTAACTATTACGTAGATGGTTACTGTGAGGAAGGGGAAAAATGTAAGGTTTTTGAGTTTCTTGGATGTTTTTATCACGGTTGTGAAAAGTGTTTTCCCTCAATGAGCCCGCATCCTCTTACCAAATCCAATGCTACCTTCGGAGATATCAGTCAAAAATCGATGGAGAGAATTAAGAATTTGCAAGACACTCTGATGTGGGAACACGAGTGGAATGAAATGGGAAAAAAAAAAAAAAAAAAAAAAAAAAAAAAAAAAGACAACCATGTGCTAAACTTTCTAAAAGACTTTGAATTTCCTGAGCGTTTAAACCCGTGAGATGCTCTTTTCGGCGGTCAAACAAACGCGTTACATTTGCATTATGTAGCTCAACCCGGTGAGAGAATCGATTATTTCGATTTTACCTCTCTTTACCCATTTGTGAATAAGACAAAGACATATCCGATCGATCATCCTATCATTTATCGTGACTTTCAACCTCTGAAATATTACTTTGGTATCGTCAGAGCAAAAGTATTACCGCCTAGGGGTCTGTGGGCACCTGTTCTACCATTTCGTGTAAAAAGCAAACTCCTCTTTCCTCTTTGTAGAACGTGTGCCGAACATCAGCTGCAATGATCAATGCAATCATACGGATCAGAAGAGAGCTCTTACCGGAACATGGGCATCTATCGAAATTGAGAAAGCTATCGAAAAAGGTTACAAAATTCTAAGTGTTTGAAGTGTGGCACTTTCCTGAAAGGTCTGATGAGCTTTTGAGATATATTAAAATGTTCCTCAAGACCAAACAGGAAAGTTCAGGTTATCCGTCCTGGGTCGTTGATTAATCCTCTAAGCGCGAGTACATTCACAAATATAAGGAGAACGAAGGGATAGCATTGGATCCGAAATTTATCACTGTTAATCCTGCCAAAAGATCCGTGGCTAAACTCGCACTAAACTCGTCCTGGGGTAAGACGTGCCAAAGACCTGACAGATCAAACACGACCTTAATTCGCGATCCTACCGAGTTTTTACAGTTCATGTTCTCCGATATTTATAATGCGAGTCAGTTGTCTTTTTTGAATGAGAAGGTGGCGATGGTGCAGTGGCGTTACTCAGACGAGAGTCTAATTAAAGGGTGATGCTAATTTTCCATTAGCTTTGAACGCAAAATGTTTTTGGGATGCGATTGGTAATTTATTCTTCATAGGGTTATAGGTTATCTCTATTCCAAGTTCCAATGTCTTTATGTTGTTGTTGATTTCACTAAGCACTTCATCGATACTTTTGTAATATCCTTGAGTGATATTAAAGTAACTGTTTTGTGTTTTCTTTCCATCCCTCTGGATAATATGACACAGACAGTCTTCCTCTGTTAACAAGTACCAACTCTGGATATATTGAACCTCTGCGAGCGAGACTTCCCATATCCCGGTCAAATCGATTGGTTTGGCGAATTTAGTAGTGTAGGGCGCGATCTTATTATTAGGGTAAATATCCAGCGACGCGTTGCTTGGAAGCGTCACAAAGAACCCGCACTCTTCCATGTTTTAATGAATATAGATTTCAGTTTTGTTCACGACGATCCTTTTGTTATGTTAACTACGTCTTCGTCAGGAACCCAGGAATTAAATTTATCGGGCCACCCCACCCATTTCACCAGGCAGACTTTTTTCCGGTTTCTGGTCTTTTCAGACAAGATTTTCCCTCGATTTTAAATGTCGTGTCCTTCCCGATAACGATCTTTTGTAACTCGGGTTCATAAAATGTTCCCTCAATTTTTTCACCATCATGGTCTTGTAATTTATATACCGGGGGATCTCTGTTCGGAGATTGTAAAATATTCATCCGTAAAGTTTTGCTCGTATCCTTTTTCAAACGGGAAATTCTAACGATATCACCGACTTTAAACTTGAGTTTTAGTTTCTTTAATTTAGGTGTGAACATTCCGTAGAGGGTTTTAAATACCCGGAAGGAATTGGCTTCGTTGACCTCGGCAGGTTTCATTTTGATGCTGGAATGGTAATTGTGATTGTACGCTTGAATCAGATCCTGGACTACGTCGATGTATTTTCTCGTGTTAAAAGCGGTAAAATATCTCCACATCCTGGTCTTTAGCGTTCTGTTGAACCTTTCACACATCGATGCTTTTTGCCCCGTACCCATGGCAAAGTGAACAATGTCATGTGTTTTCATTAATGTTTGAAAATTTTTGTTAAAAAAAACTCCTTCCCTTGATCAGTTTGTAGTTTTTTGGGGACTCTACCTTCCTTTAGAATGGAATCAAAGGCTTTAGTTACCTCGTGTCCGGTCTTGTTTTGTAACACACGTACCCAGGCATATTTGGATAAAATATCTATGCACGTGATCATAAATTTTGCGTTGTCATTGCTCTCTGACAGGTTGCTCATATCGACTAAATCAGCTTGCCATTGTTCATCGATGTTCTTTACAAAAATCTTGTTTCTTTTAAACTTTGTAGATGCTGGTTTATGTAGACTGTATGCATCCTGCTCTGCTAACCAGTTTTTTATTTCAGTATCATTAGCTCTTTTACCTATTTTCTCAACAATAGCTCTTTGCAAACTCTCAACGCCACCGTACGAACCAGGTTCTGATGGCGTATAATATATATCCTTCATCAATCACTCAGTCATTTTCGAGTGTCAAGACCAGAACGATCAAACGCAAGTGTAGATTAAACATTTTATCTCAAAACACATGAGCATGGTATTACATATTCAAAGTAACATTTTCCATTCTAAACAATTTATATCAAACATTGGTTTAGAGACATGATTAGTTTTACATTCAAATGTTTGAGCAATACATGTAAGATAAAACTTGATACAAACAACGTGTTAAGGACACACTATTTACGAATGTCTTCAGCATTTTGTGTTGTTTGGCTTCAGGCTTTTCTTGCAGTCAGAATAGACGTGGCGTGTTTTGAAGTTTCCCACGAATGCGGTGGGTCAGCGGTTTCCAGAGATGAGTGAAAGGTCCAGTAGTCCACAACGTCTTCATACACCTGCTCGTTGAAAATGTCTTTGGTTTTCTCCTTGACCTCATTCAGAACAGTTTTGATGTGAGGCTCGTCTTGCCATTCACACACGATGGCTTCAGCGATACCTTGAATTTTTTCCAGGGATGGAGTGTTTGATACTGCACAATTTCAGACCTCTTGCCAATGTGTATTTGAACCACGGTTTAAACAGTTTTTTCAGCAATCTGTAGGTGTTTAGGTGCAGATAGTACTCTTCAGGATCAAACAAACACGCGTGTTGGAGTTGACTCGGATGATCGATCGCGCAGCCGTGGCAGTTGTCCTTCAGATCGTGTTGAATAATTCTGTCCAACAGTTCTCCAGTAACCGTGCGTATGATGGCTAGCACGGTGCTGGTTATACAGCCGTCGGTTTCATCGTTCATTGTCAGATAGGTCAGGTTTCTTTTTCCTAGGTTTTCGCCGTCTTCAAACCCTGAACTGGTCACATCATCATACAGGGAAGCATCAGAATTGTAGAAAACAGGTCTGAGTTCAGAAGCCATATCGAATGTTGATGCTCAGAATGTATTGACTCGATATGTATTCAGTGTCAATTATATATCATGTGGGAGGAGTCTTGGGAAGGTGGCATTTCTGCTCAGGAGTAGTATATTGATGATCTCAGAAGAGATCTTCTAGCCTTACTTTTATTTTCGCTGTTTCTTTGTCTCTTAGAATTTTTTGGAATAATTAATCGATTTGTTGGAAATAGCGTTGTAGTTCGTGCCAGCTGGTTCATTCATACCTCACTTCGCAGATCTCTTTGTGATCGGGTGTGTCGTCACCGGTTAATACCGAAACACAGTGCAGCGAAACCTGGTTCTTGCAGAAATTTGTTGCTCTGATGCGGTATTTGCATTGCAGAGATGTACTGCTCCATTTACGCCTGTACGCATCCGGGGAAAAGAAGTCCATTCTAATAATGTAGTCAAAATCCTTGCACCATTTTCTGAACTTTTTCCAGTTACACTTGTTAAAAGTTACGCTCTCAGTAGCGCAGCTCCAGTGGATGGGAACCGGGACCGAGAACTTGAAAAGCACAACGGTTCCTTTTTCTGCATTGAAAAAAAATCCGGCTGTACATCCGTTTGACATTACCCAATATTGAATCTTTTCATGCTCTAAATTTTTTTGTAATCTTCCGGTGCATCAGGACAAGCAGCAGACATGTAAGCTCACACACGATCTTTGAAGTACAGAGTATTTTTAAACCTAGAGGGTGGGTGAGGCCTTCTTCTATAAGCTTATGGTGCTTATAACGTCACCTACCAGGATGGAGCAATTTTATTTTCTTTTGTTCTGATTGGACAGGTTATGTATGTGTGCGTGTGTCATATTTTTGGTTGGATGTGTATGGAAATTCATTATTAATCATTTACTTATTTTTCATTATCCTTATGTATGTATGTGTGTGTGTGTGTGTGTGTGCGCAGAATTGCTTCGGAGCTATAGGAAAAGTTATAGGAATGAACATGCATCAATAATTATCATTGACCTTTTTTGACCTAGGCCTAACTCAGGAAAACAACCAACAACCTAAGCAGGGAGGGGCGGGGGTTATATGCGTGTGAAAGCTATAGCTATGAACAATAATTATCATTGACCTTTTTGACCTAGGCCTAACTCATGAGCGTATCACAATCTATGGGAAAGGAAACAACTTGTGTGTGCGTGTGTCTGGAATACATCGGAACCGGATTTAACATAATTATAAGTGATTATCATGACCCTTTGACCCGTCATCATTATATGTAATTATTTTGAATATGACCTTTGACCTAGACCTCTCAAAAGTAAAGTTACATAATATACAAACTATATTATATATCCTCTAGACTAGATTACTGTAATGCCTTACTGTCTGGATGTTCCAGTAGGTGCATAAACAAACTCCAGTTAGTCCAGAATGCAGCTGCTAGAGTCCTAACTAGAACCAGAAGATACGACCACATCACCCCGATCTTATCAACACTGCATTGGCTCCCAGTGAAATCTTGCATTGATTATAAAATACTATTATTAACCTATAAAGCACTAAACGGTTTCGTGCCACAGTATCTAAGCGACATTTTGGTTTTCTATGATCCCCCACGCCTACTTAAATCAAAAGACGCAGGCTATCTGACGGTACCTCGAATAGCGAAGGCTACAGCAGGGGGAAGAGCTTTCGCTTATAGAGCCCCACAGTTATGGAACAGTCTTCCAATTAGTGTTCGGGATTCAGACACAGTCTGAGTGTTTAAATCTAGGCTTAACACGTATTTGTTTACTCAAGCCTACCCTGACTAGACTGTGTTACGCTAAACACAGTCATAAATCTTTTCTTTCCCCATCTCCTTCTGTCGAGCCACACATGATTTTATGGACATAGAGATCCTGATCCTTTCTGCTCTCCATACCTGCCTGATCCGTTTAGGATGTCCTACCTCTGGATGGAGCTCTCATCTACTCCAATTCCAGATTGCTGGGACTACGGCTGCTTCTAAGGCCAAACAGACTTCATATAAAACCATAATGAACTTTTTCCACACTATCTGTTGTTACCCAGATGAGGATGGGTTCCCTTCTGAGACTGGTTCCTCTCATGGTTACTTCCTCTTAACATTTTAGGGAGTTT
Source organism: Ictalurus furcatus (assembly GCF_023375685.1). Lineage (NCBI taxonomy): Eukaryota > Metazoa > Chordata > Actinopteri > Siluriformes > Ictaluridae > Ictalurus > Ictalurus furcatus. The sequence goes on from NC_071279.1 coordinate 5,390,956, forward strand.
TTCCTTGCCACAATCGCCACCGGCTTGCACAGTTGGGATAAATTCGCACTTTTCATATCTGTATACCATGTTTATATATTTCTGTAAAGCTGCTTTGAGACAATGTCTATTGTAAAAAGTGCTATACAAATTAAATTGAATTGGATGGTCAACCTTGGGTATAAATGCTACTGTGGCCCCAGTTAAAATAGTTGGTAGTTTCTACACCACCATTAGAAGGTTGAAGCAACCTGCCAGAGATGGTTGGTGCCATTTCTCAATTTTGTCCATCCCTGTCGCAGTTGTTCCCATTGCCCGCAGCGCTGCAGTTACTTCCCCCAGAGAGATTGGCTCAATAATCGACCACCTCTGTTCCACATCTATGCTTTTCTCATCCCTGTTTGCCATTGGAACACCTCTTTCCAATATTCCTCCAAACCTTCACAAGTACGTCCTTTTCTCAGGTATGCCTCTTTCCAGCTCCCCTCCAACATTTTGGCTGCCGTGTCTTTCCTCTTCATCTTAGTCACTAGATATGTGCACAGTTGGCCCGCCTGATCTCTCAATAATTTCCGGGTCTGGATCAGGTGAGGCAGTGTTTTCCCAACCGGGAAACACCCTGGGATGCTGTCTGAGAGCAGGGCTGCCGTGGAAAAATCCTTCAAACGTTTCTAACATGTGTATAAAACATTTAATATGTATGATCAGTGTCTGATGTCTGAAATAACAGAAATAAGACATGCACAACAATAAAAAAAAAAATTATATATTAAAAAAATAAATCATTCCCTCCCCCTCGCTGACCTGTCAACATACGCGTAACATATGCCGGCACCGGTAGTACATACTATAGAGACTGTGTCTGTTCCCCGAGCTATACAAATATATAGAAAATCTCGGAAAGTCTATCTTCGTAACCTAATTAACATAAAATTAAATCATATTGAATGCACAGCCAGCACTTTTGATCTGAAGCTAGGACTATTAAACATTAGATCTCTTGCGTCTAAGGCTCTTATTGTTAACGACATCATTACTGATCAGGAATGTAATTTAATGTGTTTAACAGAAACTTGGATTAAACCAAACGAGTACATAGCATTAAATGAAGCCAGTCCTCCTGGATACAGTTATGTACATCAGCCTCGTTCAACTGGTAGAGGAGGTGGTGTTGGTCTCATCCATAGTAAAAATCTAGTCGTCACACAAAAACCTAAGCATAAATTTAATTCTTTTGAAATTCTTTATACCAGTATAAGTTATGTAGCCACAAAAAATAAGTCAATTCCTCTAATTATTATTTACAGACCCCCAGGGCCATATACTGAATTTCTTAGTGAATTTGCAGACTTTGTCTCAAACCTGGTTGTGTCTGTAGATAAAGCATTAATCGTCGGAGACTTTAATATTCATTTTGATAACCTGGAAGACCCTCTAAGATTAGCGGTTGTGTCCATCTTAGATTCAGTAGGGATTAATCAGAACGTAATCGGGCCTACTCATAATGGTGGTCACACTCTTGACCTCATACTAACATACGGACTAAGTATAGAAAATATTATCATTCTTCCGCAGTCTGAAGTTGTCTCAGACCATTATCTTATCTCGTTCATAATACGAATTGATCATAATATTTCCACCTCGCCTCGCTACCGCGTAAAACGTACCTACACATCAGCTACTGCACCGAGCTTCATAAATAACCTCGCAGAAACATCAATTAGATTTGGATCACCGTCAGATCACATAGAACTCGATCAGGCGACTGAAAGTTTGGAGTCAACACTCCGCTACACGCTAGATAGAGTGGCTCCACTCAAAAGGAAAATAATTAGAGAAAAAAAATTAGCACCCTGGTATAACGATCAAACGCGAACCTTAAAACAGACAACTCGACAATTAGAACGTAAATGGCGTCAAACCAAACTGGTGATATTTCAAACAGCATGGAAGGAGAGCCTACTGAAATATAGGAAATCTCTTGGCGATGCTAGAAAAATCTATTTCTCCGCCTTAATAGGAGACAACAAAAACAATTCTAGATTCCTTTTCAACACAGTAGCAAAATTAACTAGGAATAAAACCACTACAGAGAGAAACACTCAATCATTACATAGCAGTGAAGATTTCATGAAATTTTTCATCGATAAGGTTGAAAATATTAGACGTGAAATACAGGCCATTAAATTAAAACCGGACAGTACTGTAACAAACCCATTACATGACAATGTAGCAATATCAGATCAATGTTTAGAGTATTTTGCTTCGCTTAGAGAGACCGAACTAGCTACATTAATCTCTTCAGCCAATTCATCAACTTGCATACTAGATCCCGTACCTACATGTTTGTTTAAACAGATTTGTCCAGGAGTAATTGAACCACTTCTAAATATAATCAATTCTTCCCTAAGCACTGGCTATGTACCTAAATCACTTAAATTAGCAGTTATTAAACCCTTGATTAAAAAACCTGATCTTGACCCGTCTCAATTGTCCAGCTATAGACCAATATCAAATCTCCCCTTCATCTCTAAGATTTTAGAAAAGGTTGTAGCAAAGCAGTTATGCTCGTACTTAGATAGGAATAACATTCATGAAATGTATCAGTCAGGGTTTAGACCTCATCATAGCACAGAGACAGCATTAGTTAAAGTAGTAAATGACCTTCTACTGACCTACGATCAGGGTTGTGTCTCTCTGCTTGTGTTACTCGACCTTAGTGCAGCTTTTGATACTATAGATTACACTATTCTCCTTGATAGATTAGAAAATGGTATTAAGGGAACAGTCCTCTCCTGGCTCAGGTCTTATCTGACCGATCGTTATCAGTTCGTAGATGTAAATGGTGAATTCTCCATGCGTACTGAGGTTACTTTTGGAGTTCCACAGGGTTCTGTTTTAGGCCCACTGCTCTTTACTTTATATATGCTACCCCTAGGTCAAATTATTCGTAAACATGGAATTAGCTTCCACTGTTATGCTGATGATACACAGTTGTATGTTTCAGCGAAGCCAGAGGACAGACAGAAGCTTAGTAAAGCTGAGGATTGTGTAAAGGACATTAGACATTGGATGTTAACTAACTTCCTTCTACTTAATTCTGATCAAACAGAAATACTTTTATTAGGCCCACGTGTAGCTAGAAGTAATCTTTCTGATCACATGGTTACTCTGGATGGTCTTTGTTTCATCATGTGCAGCAGTTAAAGACCTTGGAGTGATTATTGACTCCAGCCTATCATTTGATGCTCATGTAGATAATATTACTAGGATAGCCTTCTTTCATCTCAGAAATATTTCTAAAATAAGAAACATATTGTCACTACATGATGCGGAAATACTAGTTCATGCATTCGTCACCTCTAGATTAGATTACTGTAATGCCTTACTGTCTGGATGTTCCAGTAGGAATATAAATAAGCTCCAGTTAGTCCAGAATGCAGCTGCTAGAGTCCTAACTAGAACTAGAAGGTACGACCATATCACACCGATATTATCAATACTGCATTGGCTCCCAGTAAAACCTCGCATTAACTATAAAATACTTTTATTAACCTATAAAGCACTAAATGGTCTCGCGCCACAATATCTAAGCGACCTTTTGGTTTTATATAATCCGCCACACCTACTTAGATCAAAAGATGCAGGCTATTTGACGGTACCTCGAATAGTGAAGGCTACAGCAGGGGGAAGAGCTTTCTCTTATAGAGCCCCACAGTTATGGAACAGTCTTCCTATTAGTGTTCGGGACTCAGACACAGTCTCAGTGTTTAAGTCTAGGCTTAAAACGTATTTGTTTACTCAAGCCTACCCTGACTAGATTCTGTTCTACTACTTCGCAGTCATAATAATCTTTTTTCTCCCTCTCTCCTTTCGCCGAGCCCCACATGAATTTATGGAGATACTAGAGATCCAGATCCTTTCTGCCTCTGGATGGAGCTCAAATCTTCTCTAATTCCAGACTGCTGGGACTACGGCTGCTCCTAAGGCCATACAGACTTCATATGAATCCATAATGAACTTTTTCACACTATCTGTTGTTACCCAGATGAGGATGGGTTCCCTTCTGAGTCGGGTTCCTCTCAAGGTTTCTTCCTCTTAAAACATCTTAGGGAGTTTTTCCTTGCCACCGTCGCCACTCAGTGGCTTGCTCAGTTGGGATAAATTCGCACCTTTAATATCTGTATACCATGTTGATATTTCTGTAAAGCTGCTTTGAGACAATGTCTATTGTAAAAAGCGCTATACAAATAAAATTGAATTGAATTGAATATGCATGTGTTTTATCCTAATAATTAGCGTGTGATGATGCATGTGTAGTGAAAAAGAATATGGACAGGTTTCTTAAAAGAAAAGCTCCAGATGCTTCTAACCATCAACTTCATCCTCATGTAGCTAAAGCCTTGTTTATACTTCCACCGGGCTCCCGCAGCGCGAGCTTCCAATGACTGCACGCCCACCTCCCCAAAAAACGAGGTGTTTATACTTGAGCAGTCGCCACTGTAATATTCTTTGAAACGAAAGGGTAATCATCTTTTAAAGCAAATCGAAATCACTATTTTTAAACACATTTCCATGAATTTTGTGCCATCTGGCGCTCTCTATGGTCCTGCATGGATTGATCATAGAGGTGCTTGTACAATCGTACCTTTCGGCAAGAGTCGCTTCAGAGTCATTCATTTTTGGATGACGCGCTCCCTTGTGCTATTGCGGAAACGGAGTATAAACCAGGCTTAACACTAGCATTAGTGTTTGTGCAGGGTGCCACAATTTTTGTAATTTTTTTTTTTAAGTAGTGCCGTGACTGAAAAAAAGTTGGGAAAACACTGGTCTAGTTTAGTTTACATGCCACAGTTATTGCTGCAGTGACAGGATCATCAAATTCCAACAACTTCAAAAATTCCTCATTATTAAACACATCACTAACTTTGAGACATACAACCTCCTTTTCCTTTACATAATGCAGTCGATACATTTGACACAGCCTGTTCAATCTCAGACATGTACAGAGCAGAAGAAAGTATATAGTAAAATAGTATATATATAAAAAAAAAAAAAAAATGTATTCTACATTTTGTGCGAACCTACCATCAGCATGTAAGATTCTGTTGTTAAAACAACATGACAAGGATTCGCTCAACTTTCATGATTTTCTACCCTGGGAAGCATTTGGCTTCATTTCTGCTCAAGACAGATTCTAGAGCTTCCTGACCAATGTCAACAGGCATGAGTCATGTGTCCTGGAACACACTGTTGCTGTCAATGATGCAAGTGCTCATCTTCACCAACATTTTGCTCTTTCACTGAACATTTGTTAGTTTTAAATTTTTCAATGCTTGTTTTATGCACATAGTATCAACAAACTTGTAATGCCCTTTATAAGGGAGCTTACGCCTCAATTTTATATGCAATTAAGATCCTTCCATATTAGAAAGGGGAACAAATTGGAAGTTTGCACACTGGGCTGGAACACAAGTGTACTCCATTTTGCCCCCCTTTAGATAATGCTGACATTTGATTGCTTTGCATATACCATTTATGAAAATGTTGTTCTAAGCTATTCAAACATGCCAATTATGGTGGAATGGGATGAACTCCTAAATTGTTTGTGGCTCAGTCAGGTGGCATTTCCCCTTTTATTAATTTGTTGACATGTGTAACAGGTCCACAGCTTACCTCTAGCTGTATCCAACCAGTGACCTGGCATTACAGTTTTACATTTGTATAAATATTCAGTTCGTTATACATTTATCTAAAATTGAAGCTATTAGTTTCCTATTTGTAGCAAGAGGCTCATTCGTAGCAATGACGCCACCCCGAGAAAACGGGGAAAACAACCCAAACAAAGACACACAAATACGATCCACTTAGAACAGGCAAGAGGCATGGGTTTCCATACAAAAATAATTTTTATTTTGAAGTTAAAAAGACTGCCCAAGAATTATTTAAAAAGACAGCAACCAACACAGTCAGGCATTGGTCAAATAAAACAGTCACAAGCAGAAATTAACAATAATCATAGGAGAACTGAGGCTTCCTCTATGAAGGGCAGGCTAGTACAACAGCACCAGCTATACAAAAGGAAAAATAACCCCACCAATCAGAATCATACCCACAAAATTCACTGCAAATAACAGCAATAATAATGACCCTTAGTGAAGTAAAGCTTAAGGTGCAACAAAGAACTCCGCCCAACCTCAGGAAGCACTCAGCTCCTACAAGGAGAAAACAAGAAAAAAAAAAAAAATCAATTACAATGTGCTCAAAGCAGGCAAACAAAAATATTTAAACAAAGACAAGACTTACTTTCACAAAAACACAATAACCCCGAGCTCAAACTGATTACAGGTAGCAAATTTACCAAGACTGACCAAAACCACTACTACCACATAGTGGTATCAGCATAAGTGATAGACTGTTACAACACAAATAAAGCAAAATAAAGCCAAGAAAAACAAAGCAGATCAAAACCAAAGCAAAACAAGGCAACACAAAAGCAGCAACGTGGCTCTGCGAGTGAGGGGGAGGAGCTATCCCAAAACCACCACACCTCACTCAGCCTGCCTTAACGCATGCAAAATTCAAGGACCCTAAGTACAACAAACAGGTGTTACAACCTCAATTTGGAAAGCATGCAAGATCAGTTAGCTCGAATAATAGACCTAAACGATTTACCTACCGTGATCCGATGACATAATACTCACGATGGCACATACAAAAATCATATGATAGCTTCTTTAATAGTTGTGACAACAGCTGGCGCTCCGACCGGGGCTTGTTAAACTGCCATGCTACACAGATGGGAGCCCTGATGGCACACCTATGGAAGTATAATAGTGTCAAATGTCCTCAAGGTAAAATGGCATGTTGAATTACATAAACTGAATATAAACTTATCACAATACCAATACTTGAATTTTTCTGCCCAGCAATTTGACACAAATCGGTGGGAAAAAACACTGCAATATCAGTGATTTTACGGAGCCCCCCCTAGTGCCAGGTAAAAAAAATTAAATAAAATCCCACCGTGTGTAATCCGTGCGCGCTTCTTTCACTTCTTTCTGCAGCGAGCAAGAGACCATAGGGCTTTTTGACGGCGTACATCTGCCTGGTAAATCCAATTTATCAAGGTTTAAGGGTAGGTTTAATGCCATGTTGCATTTTGAATTGGACGTTTCACAGCTTTCGTTGTGTAACATTGTCTTTATTGTGCTCTGCACTCCAAACCCAACCGTTAGCTTCCCAGGCTTTCTTGTTAGCCAAACTTTGTGTTTGAGACCTCCATTAACGGTGCGAGTGCTTGTACAGTTATGAAGTTTTGAATTTCCATTTACTCTGTCTGGTAGGTTACCAGATTTTAAAAACCCAAATTGGAAAACTATGGCGCCATTATGTGTTTTCCATGCACACGTGTAGTGTTGTGTCCTGCATCTGTTGGTAACGTAACATGGAGATGGCTAATAACGTTAGTGAAGCCTTGGATTAAGTTTGTTTTACTGCTGGTGCAGCATACCTTCACTCCATTCCGGTGCTTATTACTTGACTGCAGTGAGTGGACAGGGGAAAGAGTAAGGAAAGAGAATCGGAAACTCAAAATAATAGAACTAACATTCAAGGAAAATCAATCCAATTGAATCGATCAGTGGGAGACTTCAGTTTTAACTAACATCAAGCAAGTAAAATCTGCTGCTGCCCATCTTAAAAAGTGCTGAAAGTGCTTTTGGATGAACAGAGAGTATTCCTGGTGAGATTGTAACAAAAACAATGTGTACAATTAGGTGTTGAGTTTATTGACGTCACTAATAATCCTTCTCCTTGTCGGTTTCTCTCTCTAGGCAATGTGTTCGTGAGCAGTAGTCATCCTTGATGGATCCACAAGCCACGCATATTCCCATGGATAGACTGGAGTTAATAGAACTGTATATGTGAGGCCCAAGTTAAAATAAAGACATCCTCCATATTTTGAGTGTTAAGCACAGGATTGTTCTCAGGCTGACAACCCTAAAACGAATCCTGAAGGAAAATGGACTCTTTCGCCAGAAAATATTTGACAATTTAGCAGAAACTGTTCGATTCATAAGGGAGGAGCTTCAAAGCTCAGGGGCTTTGCATGGCTACAGGTGGATGTACACTAAGTGCAAAGAAAGGGGACTGTCTGTAAGGAAAGAGGATGTCCGCCTAATTCTATCCACTCTTGACCCAGAGGCCACAGAAATCCGAAGACGTAGAAGATTGAACAGACGAGCATACTTTTCCGAGGGGCCAAGTTTTGTATGGCATGTTGATTCTTATGACAAATTAAAGCCGTTCGGTATGTGCATCAATGGAGCTATTGATGGGTTCTCAAGAATACTGTGGTTATCAGCAACAAGAGATCACAGTCACTTTTCATTTGTGGTACATCGTGGTGAAATGACTTACCTAGGGCTGTTGGTTTCTTTGATAGTTTATTTACTTTAACAATTACATAGGCTTGTGTGTGTGTGTGTGTATATATATATATATATATATATATATATATATATGCGTCTGCCAAATACCTAACGGTAAATTTAATATGATTTCACAATTTCTACTTTTGTCACCTATGCAGGATGAGTTGCATTCAACCAAGGAGGCCTGGCCTTATACGTACATCAACGAATGAACGTTCTCCCCATGGTCGGCCTGATGTCACGTATACTACTCCAGAATTATATGACAAAGTGGACTATTTGTGCCAAGTATCAGAGGAAGAATGTATCAGGTGCGAAGGTGACTGCATCCGTGACTTTGCTTGTGATGTATTCACCCTCTGCCCCTACATAATGGCACAAAATCTCTGTGTTCCTTTGGATGCGCAAGTAGTTGACTTTGTCAAACTGTCAAAGTAGTGTTGTTGATTTATGGCCCCCTGTCCTTCCCTGACTGACATTTCTGTAGGTAACCTTATTTATGACCGGGGTAGGGAGTAACTCTATCCAGTGTATCAGGGGGTCAATCTGGCTCCTTTGTGTCTGGGGGTGTGGTGGAGAGGGGTGTGTGAGGGGAATAGTCCCCCTCCCAACAAAAGGTGTTTATGTTAATGAGTTTGGTTTTTTGGTGTGGTGAAATATGTCTGAAAAGAAATATTTAACATGGGGGTGTGTTTGTGTTCCTGTGTGGGGTTATTTCGTTTTTGTGTAAACACACTGTTAGAAAAGCATAATGTTTGAATGTGTACATATGAGTAGAATATTTGTTTTGTGAAATAAATGAAAACAAAATGTTGAGTATGTTTTTAGGGAGTCCTGCTTTGCCTTTGTATAAAAAGTTTGGGAGGTAAAACTTTTTTTTTTTTTTTTTTAAAAAGAATGTTTAAAATAATCGTACGTACTACATACCTTCTAAAACAAGCTTTTTAGTTCCTAAAGGTTTAAAAGAGCTGTTTAAAAAAACGAATAGCACATATTACATGAATTCTAAACAAAGATCCTTACGAGGTAAAAATGTTAAAGTGCTGGCTAAAAGAATCGCTGTAATGTTTAAACTAGGAGATAAGTTTTTTCCAGAGATGTATTCCATCCGCTGTGTTGAGCATTAATGAAGTTAAACTGAAACACCTCTCTCGCTAAACCCAGAGACACGCCTCGCTCTCTCTCTTTAAACACACCCATACACGTGTTTTCATCATAGCCAGTATGTTCTGTCATGCTGTCAATCATGGTGGTAGAACTAGTGTGATAATTTATGGCCTCTGCACTTCTCAGGACATCTCCTTTCTAGCTAAAATAATTTATGGCCCTTTGTTTCTTCCTGACCAAGAGTTTATGACCAGGGGGGTCATGGTGTAATCCTATCAGCTTTGTTTATGATAATGAGTTAGTGTCTGGGGGTGATAATAGCTTTACGACACACCCTACAATAAGTGTGCTTTATGTTTAAAAGTAGGGTCAGTTACACAGAAGTCTCTAAGATCTTGGCTGTGTAATTTAGACGAATCTGCGATTCTCGTTTTAGCTCACCGCTAAAATTTTATATTTTATCTTGGAGAATACTTCAAAGAGGAGATGGCTGTCTATCGTAACAGGAAGTGTTTTATTTTATTGTTATTATTACACATTGTTAATGTTTTATTTATAAACGAATTTATGGGTTTATCGTGGTGGATAAAAACAGGTATCTAAAACGCTATAGGTGATGCCGACCTTGTGGCTATTCCGGACACCGTAGACGAAATCAAGTTTCTGAACAAGGCAAGTGGTACGTACATTATTTATAAGTATTCGTTCCTATGCATGATGTGTATGTGTAGAAATGATTATACCATTATTTTACACAAAAGGTTTGAACACAGAAGCCCTGCGAGTCAGATTGGAAAACCCGGTCTTGGGTAAGAGTTGTGATAATTAGATAGGTCTTAAACCGTTTTTAAACATAAGATGTTTTATGTTTTTGTGATAGTTTGTTTATTATTCAACGCTTGTCAAACCTTGTAAACAAGATCGCTGCTCACGAGTTCAAAAATAGTGCTGCGGTTTCTACTGAACGAGGTATACCAACAAAGTCTGGAAAGGCCAAGCGTAAAACAGTCGCTCTGGCCCATAGCGTGGGTGTCGTGACATCTACAACTCCTAAGCGTAAACGATCAAGATCTCCCCCAGGATCAACAGATGGTATGTAGCATGTATTTTTTATTTTTAAAAAAGTGTTTCATCATCCTAATTCGTACTGATTTCCTAAGCCATGTCCCCACCCCAGAGTCAGTTATTAATGAACCGTGTGCTATAGACTCTGGTTTGAACTGGAATCAGGAGTCGTTTGATTCGTGGAACAATTGTGCATTTTCTCCGGCTCCTGGAGACGACGCTTCTGACCATCTTCCTTCAAACCAAGAAGCTTTTGGTTGCGAGTCGCCGGCTATTATAGACAATAACAGAGACTCGTTTGAGCTGATACGAACCGGGTTCAAGGCCATCGAGGACCGTATTGCTGGATTTGAAAAGACTTTTGCTAACGTTGCCGAGCATCTGGACAATATAGAGAAGAATCAACATCTTTATAATCAAAGTGTGGTGGATATATTACAAAAACATACCATCACATATAAACATAGCAACCCTAAGCTCCTTGCTGGGGAGATTCGCCGCATTGGTCATGATCAACACCTGACGACGGAATTGTTAAAACAGTTTGTACAATTGGTTAAAAACAAGAAGCTTGGGTGAGTTGTACATTACGTATTTTATACACCTGTGTGTGCGTGTGTGTTTTTGCTTGTTCGTATCTGTTTTACTGTGTGATTTTTTTTAATAGCTTTTGTTTCAATTTAAAAATCTGTAAAAATGTCAAAGCAGTGTGGTGAAAACTCATGTAATCTGGGAGCAGCAATTAAATTTAGAAGACGTGATGACGATGGTCTGTGCCCCTTTGAACAGCGTGGTAACTGACATTACAGGGTTTAACTCGGACAATGGAGAATCTTAATAGACAGCAGTCTACCACTGACACTTTGTTAGACTTAACAGTTAGATCAATGGCTGAGGTTCAAACAGAACCAATGCCTAATTCGTAGTTAGACAGCGATTCAAATTCACAGCAGGTGGGGTGGGGGTCAGACAGTCAATCGTTTAATCCTTCGGAGCCAAATTTTGGGTTAGCCAAATCCACTATTGAGTCTATCGTAAGAGAGGGTGGGTCCGTTGGTGGTTATACGGTGGTACTGAGACTCAGATTTAATGGATTGGAGATACGGCATCGTATAAATATGCGTGTGATAACCGCTCCAGACCTGGCTGCGTACACCATTTCTGCATGATATCATGGCTGAAATAGTGTCGTTTTCCAGACTGCTGGCCGGTGATGGGGGCTTAATCAACATAACACTGAAAGTCCCTAGTCTACCCTCTGATGTTAACGCTGTCTTGTCACCTGATAACGATTTGCACATATTCACACATCAACTTGAGAACATTATGCAAAGTAATTCTGACGTACGGGCTGATGAATGTCTAGATCTGAACGTGTCTATAGGTCGCGGTAAACACGCTGGTGCGTATTGAAAGTTACGTGATTTAGCCAGAACGAGGTAATTGCCAGAAACAGAATGAACCCGTTTTGCCCCAACAATATCAACAATCTGTTTTGCGATCAGTCTGTCCCATTTTCTACATCCACAAACATCGTGTACTGACCTAGAGCCGATAGCTGAGTCTCTACAGAAAACTGCAGGCTATTCGGTACAGCAAAAGATAGGGTTTAATGACATCACACGGTTTGAACGGTTGTTACATATTAAAATAGTGGTGTTCCATAGAACATGTTCTGGTCTGTTGGAACACTTTACGAACAATGACGAGCCTTATAATAAGACAGTGTTCTTGTATCTACACAACGACCATTATTTCTTGATTAAGAACCTAAAAGCATTCATTGGTACACCATACGTGTGTGAATACTGTTACCATGGTTTTACTAGCCGTAGAGACCACAGGTGTAAATACATTTGCGGTGTATGTAATGCGCCTGATTGTCATAAATACGTGGGCAAAACGAGGCAATGTCACAATTGTTTGCAGTACTGCAGATCAGCCTACTGTTACAACGCGCATAAACAAACGCAAACAGGACAACAGTACGCTCAGTGTGAGGTCACTAAATACTGTCAGAAATGTAATAGGCGATATCACGTCAACGGAGCCGCTCCAAAAAACAAAACAAAAAAAAACCCCCCACACGTCTGTCCTGCAGAACACTGCATCCATTGTAACTCTGAATTGGTTAATGACCGAGTACACCAATGTTTTATACAACCGATAAAAATGGAATAAATAAATACATAAATTATGATTTTGAGACACAACACACAGACGGTAAACACGGTGCAAATTTCGTATGCGCGATTACGTTTAAAGGGGAAGACTTCACGGCCGCTGGTACAGACTGTATAGATTGACTTGTTAAAAAGTTTAGACAGCCTCATTATCAGAATTTCACATGGGTTGCACACAATGCTTCAGGGTTTGACAATTTTATACTATTGGAATATTTTGCAAAAGCAGGGCTAACACTCCAAATTACTATGCAAGGCTGTCAGATCATTTTAATGTATGACAAGTGTCGCGACGGACCGACAGCCGGCGCGCATGGTAGGAAAGTCGCTCCTTCCCCAACTGCCGCGCAGGCACGAAGCGGACAGCCTCGCGTCAAGCCCGACGACAACCGGAAGGCCCGTAACGATGGGGCGGAGCTGCCGACACAACCCCGGCCAACGATTGGGGAGTCGGGTGGGAGAATTCCACCACTCAGCAGACGGGGGAAGGGTATAACAGGACGCTCTTCTGCCCGTGCGAGTAATAGCTCGCATGACATGTGCGCGTCGCTTCTCCTTAATGTTTCTGACATCCATACTTCGGCATTTTTTTCTAATCGCTCTCTCTCTCTCTCTCTCTCTCTCTCTCTCTCTCTCTCTCGGTGTCTCTCTTTCCAGAAGGCTCGGGTGCAGACGAGGACGCAGCTTGGTGAGCTCGCACGCGGTGTTTACCGACAGCACGAGAAAGCCCTCAGGCTTCAGGGAAGTCCCGACACGCCCTGGAGAGCGCTGCCACGCCAGCCTCACACAAACCCTCACACACACACACACACCCCCGCGCACCTCCTCACTTCCGACATCACCCGAGTAAGAGAAAAATGAAGTTAATCCCTTGATCACTGTATCCAACGTCTCCTGCATGTCTGTGCGCCGCCCCTCATGGGCTATTTCCCTTACACAAGACATTCAAGCAACGTTTCGTCGATAGTTACTCATTCATCCCTATGCATCTGTCCATGACATCCGCTGCATTAAATCTAACCTGTGCTGAGAAAGGTCCCTTTCCACATCTGTTCAATAGAATAGAAAATGAAGACTACGTAGGCCCATACCCTGACAAGCATTTCTACGGCTATGAGACAATGTCTGACAAAGAGAGGGCTCTGTTTGATGAGTGGTATGTGACTGTGGCGGGTAAGGTCTTTGATTTAAAAAAAAAAAAAAAAAAAAAAAAAAAAAACACACAAAAAAAAAAACGCTCGCCCTGTAGGGCAAGAACGATGTCGTTTTGCTCCGTGAGGCATGCATGAAGTACCATGATGAATTCATACAGGTGTACCAAACTCGATCCATTCAAATACACCACTTTAGCAGCGTGCTGCATGGCCGTGGATAAAACCCACGACCTACCAAAAGACACCCTAGCTCTGACCCATAACAATGCATACACAAGTCAGAACAAGACATACTCAACCGTTTCCATTGAATGGCTTGAATGTGTCAAAACACCACGCGGCATGAACATTCAGCACGCTTTAAATCATGGAGATGGTGATTGGAAAATATCAGCTTGATGGTTATTATGAAAAGGATGGTGTCAAATACGGTTCCGAATTCAACGGCTGCATGATGCATGATATAACCCAAACCATTTACATCCGTCATCAAAAGTGCCCTACGGTTTGCTCAGAAGACAGTTTGATGGTAAGGTCGAAATTTTGGAAAAGGCGTATGGTCTCGATGTTGAGGTGATGTGGGAATGTGCTTGGAATAATGCTAAACAGAACGATGTCGCTGTAATGGCATTTATGTCCACTTGCACATCCTGAACGATTGAAACTGCGCAACGCACTATTTGGTGGTCGTACTAACACGGACAAATTGTATCACAAAGTCGACAATAGTGAAAAAATACGATATGTCGACTTTACAAGCTTGTACCCCTTTTGCCAGGCCAAAAATGTTACCCCATAGGACATCCACAAATAATTTTCAAGGATTTTGAACCTCTTGAAAATTATTATGGGTTTGTCAAGGCTACAGTACTGCCACCACTAAAACTGCTTCACCCCATCCTTGTCATATATCAGGAAACTCTGGACTCCAGTTCCCATCAGCCACTGCACTGCATGTCACATGACCACCTGCACCTGATTTACCTTTTGGTAATGAGCACACTTGTGTATATATAGCCATTGTTTGCACTGTTTCTCTGTCTTTCGTTGTCTTAGACTGCAGTCTTTCACGTCACTGGTTTTTGCTTCTGGCCATAGTGTTTTGCCAAGTTGTCTTAGTGTCTTTGTTTTGTTGTTCGTTTGTTTAATAAACATTATAATCTGCGATTGCTTCCGAACCCATCCTTGAGACGTGACAGGACGAAAGACCTACAATTGGAAGCAGCAGATCGCCAGGATGGAGAACTGGGGCGTCAGGATGCCACCGATGATGGAGTACTTCACCACGCTACGCCAAGAGGCGGAGGAGTACCAAGCAGCGCTACAAAAGCAGCAGGTCGCCAGGAATTACCTGGCCTTCAACTCACCTCCCACGTTCAGGGAGGACTACGCCATGCCAACAGGAGGGGGAGTCTGTGGTCGGAGCTAATACCATCTCCCACCCTCCCTCCCCTATTATGGATTTAGTTCAGCAAGAAGAGTCAGCGGAGAATGAAAGTCAGCCTCCCTGCTTGGCTGAGGACGCCGCTCAGTCACCCGGGCTGGCTGAAGACATTGCTCCGTGTCCCGACATACCCAAGTCTTCCCTCTGTTCAACAACCCCGCACTCAACACCGCTGTGCTTTCCTGTCCAGTTGAGGACATCGCTCTGCCTTCCTGCTCGGCTCAAGACGTCGTTCCTCTTCTTTGCTGTGCGCTGTATGTCACTCCCCCTTCCTGCTCCACGGAGGACATTGTTCCACCCTTTGGCCTCACGGAGAACCTCGCTCCCCACTATGGCCTCACGGAAATCGTTGAGCTTCCCTCGGGCCTCGCGGAGAACATCGCTCCCCTCTCCTGTCCTGCGGAGAAAGTTGTCCTGCCCCGCCAAGGCCGTCCCTCTGCCTCCCTGCTCCGCTGTGGATGCCACTCAGCCTCCTAGTTTTGCTGGGGACATTTTGCCCAGGGGGCCAGGACCACCAGATGGGAGGGCGTATATTTTTGGGCGCTCCAGGAGAAGCGCTCTTTGGGGGGGGTTCTGTCGTATCAGGAAACTCTGGATTCCAGTTCCTATCAGCCACTGCACGTCACATGACCACCTGCACCTGATTCACATTTTGCTATTGAGCACATTTGGTGTATATATAGACATGGTTTGCACTGTTTCTCGGTCTTTTGTTGTCTTAGACTTCTGTCTTTCATGTCACTGTGTTTTGTTTCTTGCCATAATGTTTTGCCAAGTTGTCTTAGTTTTGTTGTTCGTTTGTTTAATAAATGTTATAATCTGCGGTAGCTTCCGAACCCATCCTTGAAACGTGACAGTCCTTCCAAATAGGACTGGTGGTAAGCTTGTGTCCACTCGGTCATACATGCGCCGAACAGCAGAATCAGACAGACCCATGTGGCCATACTGATGAGGAAAGAGCTATTTCAGGTTGATGGATCAGCATCGAGCTGTTGAAAGGTGTGGAAAAGGGTTATGTTGTAATGAAAGTGGATGAGGTGTGGCATTTTCCACGGTCAGAAACTTTGTTTTGTGACCAGGTTAAAACATTTTTACAATACAAACAAGAGGCCAGCGGGTTCCCAGCACACGTTGTGACAGACGCAGACAAGGAATCCTACATCTCAGATTACTTTGAGAAAGAGAGGATTAAGATGGATGTTGATAAAATAAGTCATGACCCAGCACGGCATTCTATTAACAAACTTCTCTTGAACTCACTTTGGGGTCGTTTCTCGATGCGTGAAAACTTGCCGTGTAGACAGCTAATTTCGGACCCGGAACAATTTACACAGCACATATTTGGTGACTTTTATGATAAACACTTTTCCTTCGTTTCAGATAGCATGGCTCTAATTCAGTGGTGTTATGCGGATGGGAAAGGGGGTCAGACTCGTGACATCTTTCTTGGGGCTTTTACAACAGCTCATGCATGTCTAGAGCTGTATGAATTGAACAAATTGGGTGACAGGTTATTGTACAGTGACACAGACAGTGTGATCTTTACATATAGAGAGGGTGACTGGGAACCTCCGCTGGGCCCCTATCTTTCTAATTTAATTGATGAGGTTGGAGGTGGTGATCATAGTCAAATTTTGTTCAGGCGGTGCAAAAACATACAGCTACCACACTGCGAAGGGCAAGATATGCATGAAAGAAAAAAAGGTATCACGCTCAATGCTGTAAATTCAAAAGCCATTAGAGTAGACACCCTGATTGGCCTTGTTGACCACTACGTCATGGGGGCGGATAGTCGTCATATACTGGCGTACACAGATACCATTGTACGTAATAAACATTTCACACTACACAACAGGTCCGTCGTTAAAAAGTTTAAGGTGCTGTACAACAAACGCATGCTACTCCCAGATTTCACAATGCTCCCATATGGCTTCTGACAATCTTTTTGGACATAGGGGTGTGCGAGACACAGATGGGTTTGATTTCAGATTACACCACCCGTTTTCTTGTGTGATGAGTGGACCTTCAAACTCGGGGAAATCATATTTTGTAAAAATGTTGTGGCAGAATGCTGTACAGTTGATTTCTAAAAAAAATGAAAATATTGTTTGTATTTATGATTGTTGGCAATTGTTGTATGATGATTTGTTGAAAATGTACAAAATAAAATTTGTTGAAGGATTACCACAGACTCCGAATGATGCTGCTCTGTTTCTGGCCAACACAACTAATTTGTTGATCCTTGATGATCTGATGAAAGAGGCCAGCGGGAGCAACGAAGTTGAAAAGGTCTTCACCCAGTATGTACATCAGAGAAATCTTAGTGCTATTTATATTGTACAGAATTTATTTTGCCAAGGGAAAGCCAGTAGGACCATCAGCTTAAACACAAATTATCTGACGTTTAAAAATCCCCACGACGCTAATCAAGTCAGTGTTCTAGGAAGACAAATCCCGGCAACACAATTTTTTATGGAATGTTATCAAGATGCAACCAGCAAGCCTTTCGGGTATCTGCTGATTGATTATAAAACAAAAACACCCAAACACCATCGGCTCAGAACAGATTTACTTGCACCGCACCCTGTGGTATATCTCTAGAAAAGAAGATAGCAAAAATGTTGGTCAGACTTTGTAGAAACCTGCCGCTTTTAAAAATATTATTAAAAGCATCACCCAAACAAAGACGGATTATTTTACAAACTGCCACAGACGAATTCATTGCGACATTGTGTGAAGTAGCTCTTAATGTTTTCTATGGTAATATAATGCTCACATCACAACAACACCAGAATCTCAGAAAAAGGAAGAGAGTAATCAAATTTGTAGCGGATAAGATGGTTGGTGTTAAAAGAAAGAGACGTGTAATAAACCAACAGGGGCGCTTTCTTCTACCGCTCTTAAGCGTGGCTATTCCTTTCATCTCCAGCCTGATTGCTTCTAGATAACAGGGGAATGGAGTACGCAGAGAAAATGTTTAGTCCCACAGCACCAGTTGGATAAACTAAAGACCGGGACAACAGGCGAATCGATTCAGCAAATTGTGGAGAACGATTTGGACATAGCTATAAGAAATAGCTTGCACCGCTCTGACTTGGACAGTTATGAAAAAGCGAAGTTGTACACAAGTGTTTTACAGCACTTAACAATCGCTAAACAAGGGGATCGTGAAAACAACCCATTAACATTGACACCTATGCAGACTGAGCGTCCTGAAAAAGAAAAGCCATCTGCACCGCCTGACGTAAATCCCTACGACGATTTAGATAACGTAGTGGCTGATATTTTGAAGAATGTTTCACAGAGGAGTGTAAAAAATGCTCGCTACATTTTAGATAAAATGTCTAAAATGAAAGAGGTCACATCTTGGGACGATTCAGGAGAGTTTGTGTTTAAAGGTAGAACAATCCCTGGTTCACACATGCTCGATTAAGTTAAAGGCATCACGGCTCCGCAAAAGATTTCTGATGCCCCAAGACCTGTCGGCTGGCTCAAATTTCTGGAGGATTTTGCTACTTTAAACATACCATACTCAACGGTACATTATGTCAGACACGCAATTAACTCTTTCAAAACCAAATCGACTTCACCTATAACCAACTCGTCTAAGAAGCGTAAAAAAACATACTTCCGAGCATGCCATCAGCACAATCAAATTATTCAAATGGCCCTGTATTCAAATCACCCACTCTTGACGTGAGTCACTGGCTACGTTTTTAATTCACGAGCTTTCTATTGTTTATGATCTTGTTATCTGTATTGCTGTATGTGGTGTATGTATTATAATAATTATAATAATTATAATAATAATAATAATAATAATAATAATAATAATAAATTCAAAAGAAGAAACCTCTGGTCTTTGTTTTTATTGAAAAAAATCTAGTGTTAGATAAACATTTCACCTGTCTGAACAGAACGAATACATCTGAAAACATTTTCATTACAAAG
This sequence comes from Ictalurus furcatus, assembly GCF_023375685.1. NCBI lineage: Eukaryota > Metazoa > Chordata > Actinopteri > Siluriformes > Ictaluridae > Ictalurus > Ictalurus furcatus. Next base: position 5,410,274 of record NC_071279.1, read on the forward strand.
ACCTTTTTTTAGTTTTTTTTTTTATAAATTGACACCATCTGGTCATTTTTAATAAAATCGCCGGTATACAACACACGGTCATAATCATACCCCTTTACCAGGTGATGGAGAAAAAAAACCACAATGCTGCCTGCAGGTCTCTGCCGAAAAATCTTGGACTTGTACTGCTGAATGTTGAATCACTCTAGAATTACAATTTAGAAAGTTTTTGATATTCTGTGGAAAATGATTGTCATCTGGTTTATTACCAATGCTGTCGAAAAAACAACCCACGCCGACCTCGTTTATGTAGATGGCTAGCCAGTGTTCACCCGGGAGTCCTGAAGGATGCGTGTTGATTATCACCACTGATGGTAATTTTCTTAAGGGGGCTTTTGGTAGGTGGTCACACGGGAGTACGCCGAAAAAATGGGTATTACACGAGATCTTATCCATTATAGTCCAAAAATGGATGGTGTCCATTTTGCCTATTAATAGTAATCAACCAGGATCTGTCTGTGATTTGACACTTCGATGATGCTGTCAAATATGGCATAAACAATTAAGTTGATAGTTCGGGGTAGAGGTTGTCTAAAACGTGCTTCTAGCCTAATGTTCCCAGACTTGATAAGCGACACGTGTTGACTGCAGTCTTCGTCCGGCGTGAGATTAAACGCATAAAAGGGTATACCCATGCAGAAAATCCTCCCCATCACTAGCTAGAGGTTGATTAAGATTTTTTCCAGAAGCCAGCGCTAACTGGTAAAATTCGCATACTGCAGAGCCACTTCCATATTCAGGCTGCAGAGGTTTAGCGGGGTGCTGCTGCCAGTCCAGATAAACTGCCAAAAATTTTAGGTCATAGTTTTTAAATGCGAACAGATTTTTATTATACGAGTCTGTAAACACGTCATTATCAACCATAGCCAGAACAACGGATTTTGGTAGCATTCCTAAGAACAAGCTTTCTTGATTACAAACACGTGAGCCTACAGGAATTCAGAAGTTTTTCCACACATACTCTGTCGATGGGGTATTTGGCTGGCATCGAGAGCAATGCTTGTGCGTGCCCCAATCTCACACCTGGCGATACAAACACTTTTTTCACAAACAGCAATGCTGACATTATGTTTAGTTCATAGGCCACAGCGTCGCTCCTCAAACAGAATTCATCTTTTGCCCTCGTCATGCAAATTTTAACGTCCACACCGTTAAGCATTAGTTTTTCTTGAAAGAATATGTCACTGTGAATGGGGGCCGGTTGCTGGCGTTGGTAAATGCAATTCGTTTGGTCAAACCTCTGTTACCACCAGCGGGGTCCATTACGTCCATGTGACCGGCAGTGTCTTTGTAAAAGAGCCCCGCTGAGAATAGCGTTTCAAGAGTGTCTACCATAATTGGTTAGACACTATGCATCGATAAGGATGTGTGTTGGAACTTTGTGATATGAGACCGTCTCCAAGGGACACGTCCACTTGTGAAAATATTAACTATGCCGGATCTACAATAAGTCCCACGGGGGCTCCGTCTGCTATGTCTGTGCCGTCTGCATTAGTGATTTTGAGACGCAAAAAAACAAGGGTGTTGTTTAGGTCCACATAATCCTCTCCAGTCCCCGCTATAAAAAACTCCAGAGGCGATGCTTCTGATATTGCTGACAACGGTGATACTTCTATACATGTATTTTTTTTTTCAATAACGGTTTGTGTTAATGGTACTGTGAATAGGTCCAGTTCGGTTTTTAAGCATTCTTCTGACATATTGTGTAGTAAAGACATGGTCTAAAATATTGTTTTAACGCAGGTCTTTTTGCTGTAGAGCTGGTTGGTGTTTCTTGTGTTTGCGTTTTACAACTGACGATTTCTTGGTGTTATGTTTTCTTTTCTTTATCGTTTGGCCACTCCTCCGAGCCCCTGGTGGTTTAGATGCTCTTCTGCGAGCCATCACCATTAGTCCAGATCCATCTTGAGTGTTATTACTGTTATTATTAAACGTATGCGATAATGTATTGCTAATATCGGTTAGTATGTTTTTTGCTGCTGATTTAAGATGTGGTTTGGCTATGCTAAAACTGCGTTTTAGCAAAGGAATGGCTATTCTAAAGAGACCTCTAAACATACCCCCTAACCCGGCTCCATACATAACTCCACCCACTGCGTAACTGGGGAGCCCATTCCCCGCTTGATTCTGGTAATATTGGACATAGGGTCTGTGTGGTGACTATTGAAATATGACTTTTTTAAACAAATTGTTTCACAGGTCTAAAATGCAGCTTGGCACACACCTTCCCGTAACTGAAGCGCACGTCTCGATTTTGATCATCTTTCACTTGTATGGTTCTCTCTCTGACGGACGATTTATTAACCGATACGTAGTGTGGGGTGTCGTATCGAACACTAACAATCTTGTGGTTCTCCCCATCTATATGTACACCTCAGTAGCGGCATGTAGAAATCACCCACGGTCTGATATTTTATGATATCGGTATAAATATACAGTACATACTGTAAAACCCCGCATTAATGTCAGCCTGAAAAGGCGCATAAGTCATGCCAGATCTTTCAAGAGCATGGTCCGTATTTCAATAGCAACCCGCGGTTTTAACCCTAAAATATTGGCCACCTTTCCATAAAATGTCAGCGATGTCTTCGGAGGGCCTTTGAGAAATTTTATTTAACATGGTCATAGCCGAGACTCGCCCATGGTGTCAGGGACGCGTTGATCTCCCTGATCAAAAAAACGACGTCGTCATAATATCCAGTCTTTAACCTGTAAGATGTGTTTGATATATTGCCTTCAATATTATATTCGGTGACCTGATTCTCTGTCTTCGTTTTTTCACCATAGTTGAAAATGAACGTAGCATCTTCCTCATTAAATGTATACCACGATAGCGGATATTCAAATTCGATTAACCCAACTTGCCATTCTCCTTTTAGATTGATAGTTTTCAATAATCGAGTAGTATAACACGAGATACTATTTTCCGGATAAACAGTCCTTGAGGCATTACAGGGAAGCGTTTAAAAAAATTTGTCTAAAATTTTCTTAACTTTAAATGTTTTGTTTTTGTTCACAACTATTTTTTGTAATTCCTCTTCATAAAAAACATCGAGGACATCGCCGTCATAATCACACAATCTATAGACGGGACGTTCGCGTGATAAGCATTCTGTTATAGTGAAAAACTTGTGCGTATAGTTTTCTTTATAACCTTTTGTGAACGACCTCTTACTTTAGAAATTCTAACAATGTCACCAGCTTTGTATTTAAATTTAGGGGTCACACCAGGGCCGTCTTTAGGACCATATAGGTTTTTATACACATCAGATTCATTTTCTTTGTCCACATCAATAGGGCTCATCTTAATGCTTCTGTGATAGCTGGTGTTGTATCCATCCCTTGTGCCTTGTATCGATATAGCGTTTGGAGTTTGTAGCAGTTAAATATCTCCACATCCGCCCTTTTAAGGTTCTATTAAAATGTTCGACGATGCACGCTTTTAAATCGGGGCTATTGCAAAATGTTGTATGTTGTACTTTTGTCATGCTTTGAAAGTGTTAAAAAATTCTTTCCCATTATCCGTCTGTAGTTTACGGGGCACCCTACCCTCATCCAGTATAGATTGGAAAGCTTTAGACACCCCGACGCCGGATTTATTTTTTAAAACATGAGTCCATGCATATTTACTAAACACGTCTATGCACAGAAAATGAACGTTGTCGTTTTCCTTGGCGTATGCAGACATATCGACCAGATCTGCCTGAAACTGCATATCGATACCATAAACAAACGCGATTTCTTTTGTATTTTAACGGGGCAGTTCTGTGTAACGTGTAAGCGTCCTCGCCGTCGAGCCACTCCGAAACTTATCTGTTAAATGAACCCCGTTTCTTTTAAAATGCCATCTTTTAACGTTTTTTACTACCAAAAGACCCCGCATTTGAAAGTGTGTAATAGACTTTTTTCAGGTCTGCTGTCATGTCTCCTGACATGTCGACACTAACAAACACAAATAAATACCATGATGTTGGAAGACCATCTGTGTTATTCTTTTCAGTAAAAGATCATAAACGTTATCATACATCATCGAGGGAGTGTAGGAATTTTATACACAGTGTTTGTCAACCACAAATGCTATAAATGCGTCGATTATTTCACAGACAGTCTGCTCTTTTCTCGACAGCAGAATTTCACACACATCATACACATACATAAAATGTCTGCAATTCTAATACGTCTGCCACATTCAATCACAAGATCTAGTATTTCTGTGATAGAAACCAAATCGGTTCACATGCGTTAATGCACATCTGTACCAAAGCAGTCCAATCACACACCGTACCTCGCACAAGACACATCTGATTCACAAGATTTGTTAGACGTCTCGGGTCAACATCGCATCCGTTTACAGCTACAGATACACCAACACAGTCCGTAAGGCATTTGTACAACAGGCTGGACATCTCGCACCTAATACGGCGTTTAAGCAGACCTTTTGTTAATCCTGTAGGGCCTCTAGTGTTGTCAGGCAGAGCCGGCGCTGTCTCTGGGGTGTTGCTGTAGCAGGCGTATGTAGAATCTTGAGACATCTTCGTAATGTGTTTGTTACACGGGCCACCCCGTTTTAATCATCACAGCATGAGGGCGGTCTTAAGAGAGGTTCTCTGGAGTTGGTAACGCCCTACTCAGGGTTAAACAACAGCTCCCTTACAAGCTCATCACCCACATGAAGAATTTTTGACAAACTAATACATTGTTTTTTTCTTGGAGCAAAAGTTAACTCCTCACGCTTTTCATCAGAGTCTCTTTGTATCAGTTAGTTGCAGACTGTCTTCTGTGTTTAACCATAATGTCTTAAGACGCTATTTAAAAACCCATTAACACCCCGACATACACTCATTATCATAAACAAGCTGATAGGATCACACCACGACCCCCCTGTTCATAAACTCTTGGTCAGGAAGAAACAAAGGGCCATAAATTAAGCACTCCTAGAGAAACGCAGGCCTGACAAGGACGAGGCCATAAATTAGCCCTCTAGTTCTACCGCCATGATTGACATTTTGACAGAACGTACTGACTACAATGAAAACACGTGTATGGGTGTGTTTAGAGAGAGAGAGGTGTTTCAGTTTAACTACATTGATGCTTAACACAGCGAATGGAAGACATCTCTTGAAAAAACTTCTAGTTTAAACATTACGGCGATTCTTTTAACCAGCACTTTAACATTTTTACCTCGTAAGGATCTTTGTTTAGAAGTCATGTAATACACGCTATTCTTTTTAAACAGCTCTTTTAATCATTTTTACCTCCTAAAAGGTTTGTGTTTAGAAGGTATGTAATACAAACGATTCTTTTACACAGATTCTTTTTTTTTTTTTTTTTTTTTTTTAAAAAAAGACGCTTTACCTCCTAAACTTTTTATTCAAAGGTAAACCAGGATCCCTAAAAACAAACATTTGTTTTCATTTATTTCACAAAACAAATATTCTACTCATATGTACACATTCAAACATCATGCTTTTCTAACTGTGTTTACACAAACGAAATAACGCCACACAGTAACACAAACACAACCCCATATTAAAAACATTATTTCTTTTCAGACGTATTTCACCCCACCAAAAACCAAACTCATTAACAAACACCTTTTGTTGGGAGGGGGGCTATTCTCCCCCCCCCCCCACACACCTCTCCACAACACCCCCAGACACAAAGGAGCCAGATTGACCAGCTGATACACTCGATAGGGTTACCCCCCCTCACCACCCCTACAGACCTGCCAGTCAGGGAAGCACAGAGGGCCATAAATTATCAAACACACTACTTTGGCAGTTTGACAAAGTGTATGATATAACTACTCATATCATACTCAAATGGTACCAACTAGAGATGCGCCAATACTGATAACTGATTATTCAGAGTGATATTGGCAGATACCGATAGTTCTGCCTTTTATACCTTCTTTTAAATGAATAATAATTAATTCCACAATTCTAAAAAATTAAAAGAATAAAAAAAGCAAGTAAACTTTATTCTCTCCATTTCAACAAGTTGTTTCACAGTAACTGGTCTCAAACAAGACATTACTCAAATTACCATGAACACTAAATTCTGAAGATTAAACTAAGATTCCTTAACTTATTGAATTAATTGATAACAGAATTAAGTGAGAATTCTAAAAACCTCCTGTTAGGCTTCACATTCACTCACCACAAAAAAAAAAAAAAAAAAAAAAAAAAAAAATTCTACTTCTTCTGAACTATTGTCCAAAAGTTGGAAAAATCACCTTTAATCAGTATTGGCCGATACATCGGTGCATCTCTAGTACCAACCCATTATGTCAGACAAGCAATTAACCCTTTCAAAACCAAAACGGTCATCCCCAATAACCAACTCCTTCAAGAAGCGTAAAAAAAACCCCCAAAAAAAAAAAAAAAAAAAAAAAACAAAAAAAAAAAAAAAAAAAAGAAGATGCACCCGAGCTCTCAATCAACACATTCAAATTATTCAAATGGCCGTGTATTCAAAATCACCCACTCTTGACACAAGTCAGTGGCTAAGTTTTTAATCTTTGAGTGTTTCATGTTCATGATCTTATTCTCTGTATTGTTCAATGTGATGTACGTGTAATTTTTAAACAAAAAATTTTTAACAGTCAAAAAGAAGAAATTCATTTTGTTTTAGTATTAGTATCTTGTAGACAAACATTTCACCTGTCTGATCACATTGAATACACTTGAAAACTTTGTTACAATTAACTTGTTTTAGTTTTTTTCCCCCCACAAAAGCTGACACCATTTGGTCATTTTTGATGAAATCACTATACATCAACACAGTCATAATCCCAGTCATAATCCCTTTCCATGTGAAAACCCACATACAATGCTGTCCGCAGAGCTCTGGTGAAAAATCTTGGATTTGCACTGATGAAAGTTGTACCAGATGGTGGCATGTGCACAACGCGAGGCTCAGCATCTTACCAGATTTCAGATAGTGATAATTTACCTAGTTATTACGCACATGCTCGCTATTTTCAGTTCCGCGAACTTCATTTACAACAGACGGACACTTTTGGACATCAACTATTGGTGTTCTAACATAACTTTGGACTATCCTTTTGATCTCGGAGATCTCCCTCCAGACCTACAGAGAACACTGCGGTCTAGCATTTCACTCATACCGGGCGGAAATGCATGTCGGCGGCGTAAAGACCGTAAACAGTGGCGGGGGAAGCGTGGAGGGCTGTGTGCTAAGCTAACGCTAAACCCACATCGTCCAGCTCTTCCTCACCAACGTACGGTCTCGGACTAACAAACTGGACGAAATAAAGATCTGAACCCTCACACAGAGATGGCTTATGGACTAATCTCATGTTCTTCATGGAAACATGGCTATGCAACGATGTGACAAACAGCATGGTGGACTTGGATGGGCGCTCTATTTTCCGGGCCAACAGAGTGGCAGCTACATCAGGTAAAAGCAAGGGCGGTGGAGTATGCATTTATGTAAACAAAACATGGTGCACGGACTGTCATTGTTAATACCCACTGCTCTGTTGAGCTGGAGGTCCTGATTATTAAGTACAGGCCATTCTACCTACCACGTGAGTTTACGTGCATCATTGCTGTAGCATATCCTCTGCCAGATGCTAATGCAAAAGTGGCCACGAGAGGACTTTGGGATACTATTAGCAAGCTACAAACCTTGCACCCAGATGGGGCCTTCATTGTCGCTGGGCACTTTAAACACTGCACCTTAAAACCTGTTCTCCCGAAATTTCATCAGAACATCGTCTGTTCCACAAGAGGGCATAAAACATTGGACCATGTATACACCAGCTTGACTGATGCCTACAAAGTCACATCCCTCCCCCATCTAGGTCAGTTGGACCATCTTTTTGTTCCTGCTCCCCAAGTACACCCCGGTCATCAAACATGTGAAACCCACAATGAGATCTAGCTGTAAGGTGCTGACTCCACTCTAGAGCACCACTTCCAACACAGACTGGAACATGTTTGCTGCCCAGGGCACCACACACACACACAGATTAACATTGATACTTACACCAACTCTGTCCTGGAGCACATCAATGAGTGTTTGGGCAGAGTTACAACACAAAAAAAAATAATCTACCCCAATCAGAAGCCCTGGATGAATAGAGAGGTTCGCCTCCTGCTCAAAGCCAGAAATGTAGCCTTCAGGTCTGGAGATCGGGAGGCTTACAGCTCTGCCAGGACCAATCTGAGGAGGGGAATCTGCCAGGCCAAACATACATATAAACTGAGGATTGAAGAGCACTTCGGCTCCTCGGATCCCCGGCATATGTGGCAAGGCATACAGATCCGGACAGACTTCAAAACACCCAGTACGGTGCCTCCCTCCAACTCTGCCTCCCTTCTTGACGTGTGCAACAATTTCTACACTTGTTTCAGAGAAAAGGAGACCCCCCCCCCATCAAAGTGGTTGTCCCACCAGGTGAGCAGCCTCACACTCTCCATCACAGATGTTTGCTCTACTCTGAGCAAGAAGAATGCATGGAAGGCAGCTGGCCCGGATGGAATACCTTGGCGGAAGAACTAGAACTCACCCACCCTCTAGGTTTACTAGATGCTAAATACTCTGTACTTCGAACATAGTGTGTGAGCTTACAACATGGCTGATGCTTGCCCTAATGCCCTGAAAAAAAGCTCACTCTCTTTTGGGAAGATTAGAAAAAAAAATTTAGAGCATGAAAAGATTCAATATTGGGAGCTGTGCTACTGACAAGTTCTCACATTATTTAAAAGCAATTTGCAATCCCACAAATATTCCCTGTTTAGGCTAACACGCATGAGTCAGGCCTAGGTCAAAAAGGTCATCACTCATCTGGACAGACGAAGTTAAAGATAATTATTGCTGCACGTTCTTAGGTATAGATCATCGATTTTGACAAGCCTAGGTCAAAAAGATCACCGTCATCGGGACAGACGAAGTTAAAGATACATAGCAGTATTAAACTTTAAGATACACACACACACACACACACACACACACACACCTGTATATAAAAGCGAGCACTTAGTTGGACAATTAGCAAAAGAGTTAAAAGAATTTCCAGACTATCCTTGAAAACTTCCAGACACCATGGATTTCTCAGCAGCTAAGATGTATTTTAAACAATGAAAATAGTTAATTATAAATTGAAATAGAATGTTCATGTAATTATCCATTTGATATTGATATAACCCTAAAACTAATCTTTGAGTACAACAATCATCCTTATCCGATTATGTAATCTGGTTCGATACTATATCTAAAATTTATTCTTCAATACACATTACAGTGCAAGACCAAGCTAAGCTCATCTGATTCTAGTGTATAGGTAATTAATTTGTCTCTTAGATCTGTGTAGTGAGCTAACAGGGAAATGTGAAGTTATTCAAAGTATGTTTTCTTTGCTTTACTGTTTGACAACAGTATCGTGATTTCTGATTATGAATTTGAGACATCTGATAGAGGCCTTTTGAATCTGAGCTCTACTTGTAAGTCATAACATTAAATTATGAATGTTTCATGCTGTAAAGCCTTTCATACCTAACTATAAACTTTGTGTCATATTCAGATGTTGAGGGCATCGTGACATATGTCAGGTGAGACGACGTATATTTTACCTTCTATTTACCCAGCACAAAAATAAACCAAAAAAATAAAACCTCTTTCACATGTTCTGTGACTTAAAGAGACAATGATGCAATAGAAGACCAAGAGGAATTCAACTCCTAAGCCGACGTTCAACCCGACCTCGAATTACAGGAGATCTGCACAGCGTGACGTGAATTCTTCCAAGCAAAGACCGCTTTATTGGAAAACTTTGGACAACTTGATAATACATTTGAATCTGGTCGAGGTACGGAATTTGTCCCTTCACTGTACAACACACTTGAAAATTTGAATAGTTGCCTTACAAGGAACAAAGTTGATTAGAAAATTGTATGATATGGCGCACAAACGACCGAAATGCAGTTGACCCAAAAAAAGAGAGAACCGAAAATTCTCCATAACCCAATGATTTCTATTATGATGGAAACCAGAGTTCTTCAAATGGTCCGTTACATCATGATCCGTACACAACCGTGAACCCATGTTTAACTGAAGCGATCAACTGGCTGAATGAAAGTTTATTTCCGTCACACCAGGTTGTTAGTCAGAGATCTAATCAGAGTCCAAATTATGATGTATCAAACACACTGGTGACGCTATACGATATATATTTTCCGAATTAAATCAATGTCTGCTAGAGTTACAAAATAACCTAAATGAACACGGTCATTCAGTACAATTAAACCCTGATCTAATCGATGCAGTCAATCAGTTGAATGAAAATTTAAGATCGTCAGACCAGAGCAACACACAAAATGAAAACCCCAGCCGAAATTCCAGTCAAACTGTATCAAGTACACCGGTGACGTCGCACGACACATTTTCCGAATTAAATCAATGTCTGTTAGAATTACAAAATGACCTAAACAGAGAACTCAATGAAAATATGGCATTATCTCCCGAACAGAATATAGTCTCAAATCCAGAAAATGCTCAGGAACCTAGACCGATATCTTCTCATGATATGATGTACGAACTTAAATCAAAGTCTTACGAGGATAAGTGACAGTCTGGTTAACTTAATCGAAATATTATATACCTTCAATATTCCACAAAATTCAGAAAACGATAATGAGTACAACAGTCCAATGGAAAACATGCAATTGCCCAATATCCAAGATGAGCAAGATGGTGATGGGTTAGATCCTAATATTAGAATAATTAATTGTGAAAGATTCAACAACACTAAGAGTAGGAGGAGAAGAGCGAATTTTTCATCGATCGCTAATGTTAGAGATTTTAAATAGTGTGATTACAGACCTTCGATGAACCAGCGGCGGAAGGCGCGGGCCTTCTGCCACTGGTTCACCCAAGGTCTGTAATCACACCCCAGGCTGGACCCCAGGCGAGGACCTCTCCACCTCCGGTGTCCGAGATTCCAACCAGGAACCGCTTCGCCCCTCTCAGTCAGACCAGACCTAACGCTGTGATCGTCGGGGACTCCATTGTGCGGAACGTCCGTGTCGCTTCATCTAAAAGTAAGGTGCGCACACACTTTCTCGTGCTCGTGTCCTTGATGTCGCTGCGCAGGTATCTGGGATCCTGAAGGAGGACGAGTGCATTGGAGCGGTTGTGCTGCACGCGGGGACGAACGACATCAGACTGCGGCAGACGGAGGTTCTGAAGAGGGACTTCTCCAGCCTGATCGAGACGGTACGAGGCAGATCACCCACCGCGAAGATAGTCTCTGGACCTCTTCCCACATACAGACGTGGAGCGGAAAAGTTCAGTAGACTTCTAGCTTTAAATAACATTGGTTTCTTGGTGTAATGAACAGAATCTGGTGTTTGTTAATAACTGGAATCTGTTCTGGGAGCGTCCTAGGTTGTTTCGTCCTGATGGCCTGCACCCCAGCAGCCTCGGAGTGGAACTGCTGTCTGACAACATCTCCAAGGTGCTACACTCCAAATGACTGCCTACCATAAGTACATCTTCCTACAGTAACAACGTTCATCAAAATCAATCTTCAATTAATAGTCCAGCACCTGTAATACGTACTATAGAGACTGTCTGTTAGCCGAGCTATACAAATAGAGAAAATCTCGGAAAGTCTGTCTTCGTAACTTAATTAACATAAGATTAAATCACACTGAATGCACATCCAGCACCTTTAATCTGAAGCTAGGACTATTAAACATTAGATCTCTGGCATTTAAGGCTCGTATTGTTAACGAAATCATTACTGATCAGGAATGTAATTTAATGTGTTTAACGGAAACTTGGATTAAATCAAACGAGTACATAGCATTAAATGAAGCCAGTCCTCCTGGATACAGTTATGTACATCAGCCTCGTTCAACTGGTAGAGGAGGTGTTGGTCTCATCCATAGTCAAAATCTAGGCATCACACAAAAATATAGTCATAAATTTAATTCTTTTGAAATTCTTTATACCAGTATAACTTGTGTAGCCACAAAAAAATAAGTCAATTCCTCTAATTATTTATAGACCCCCAGGGCCATATACTGAATTTCTTAGTGAATTTGCAGACTCTCTCAAACCTGGTTGTGTCTGTAGATAAAGCATTAATCGTCTGTGATTTTAATATTCATTTTGATAATCCAGAAGACCCTCTGAGAATAGCGGTTGTGTCCATCTTAGATTCAGTAGGGATTATCAGAACGTAATCGGACCTACTCATAATGGTGGTCACACTCTTGACCTCATACCAACATACGGATTAAGTATAGAAAATATAATTTTTCCGCAGTCTGAAGTTGTCTCAGACCATTATCTTATCTTGTTCATAATACATATTGATCATAATATTTCCACCTCACCACTGCGTAAAACGTACTTTCACATCAGCTACTGCACCGAGCTTCATAAATAACCTCGCAGAAACATTAATTAAATTTGGATCTCCGTCAGATCCGATAGAACCCGATCAGGTGACTGAAAGCTTAGAGTCAACACTCCGCTACACACTAGATAGAGTGGCTCCACTCAAAAGAAAAATTAGAGAAAAAATTTGCACCCTGGTATAACAATCAAACGCGTACCTTAAAACAGACAACTCGACAATTAGAATGTAAACGGCGTCAAACCAAACTGGTGGTATTCCAAACAGCATGGAAGGAGAGCCTACTGAAATATAGAAAATCTCTTAGCGATGCTAGAAAAATCTCTCTCCACCTTAATAGGAAAAACAATTCTAGATTTCTATTCAACACAGTAGCAAAATTAACTAGGAATAAAACCACTACAGAGAGAAACACTCAATCATTACATAGCAGTGAAGTTTCATGAAATTTTTCATTGGTAAGATTGAAAATATTAGATGTGAAATTCAGGCTATTAAATTAAAGCCAGAAAGTATTGTAACAATCCCATTAGATGATAATGTAGCAATATCAGATCAATGTTTAGAGTGTTTTGCTCCGCTTAGACAGACCGAACTAGCTTCATTAATCTCTTCAACGAATTAGTCAACTTGCATACTAGATCCTGTGCCTACATGTTTCTTTAAACAGATTTGTCCTGGAGTAATTGAATCACTTTTAAATATAATCAATTCCTCCCTTAGCACTGGTTATGTACCTAAATCACTTAAATTAGCAGTTATTAAACCCCTGATTACAAAACCTGACCTTGACCCCTCTCAACTTTCCAGCTATAGACCAATATCAAATCTCCCCTTCATCTCCAAGATCTTAGAAAAGGTTGTAGCAAAGAAGGTATGCTCATACTTGCATATGAATAACATTCATGAAATGCATCAGTCAGGATTTAGACCTCATCATAGCACAGAGACTGTTAGTTAAAGTAGTAAATTACCTACTACTGGCCTCTGATCAGGGTTGTGTCTCGCTGCTTGTGTTACTCGACCTTAGTGCAGCTTTTGATACTATAGATCATACTATCCTCCTTGAGAGATTAGAAAATGTTGGCATTAAAGGAACAGTCCTCTTCTGGCTCAGGTCTTATCTGACTGATCATTATCAGTTCGTAGATGTAAATGGAGACTTCTCCACTCAAACTGAGGTTACCTTTGGAGTTCCACAAGGTTCTGTTCTAGGCCCACTACTTTTTACTTTATATGCTACCTCTAGGTCAAATTATTCATAAACATGGAATTAGCTTCCACTGTTATGCTGATGATACACAGTTGTACATTTCAGCAAAGCCAGAGGACAGACAGCAGCTTAGTAAAGTTGAGGATTGTGTAAAGGACATTAGACGTTGGATGTTAACTAACTTCCTTTTACTTAATTCTGATAAGACAGAAATACTTTTATTAGGATCACATGTAGCTAGAAATAAGCTTTCTGATCACATGATTACTCTGGATGGACTTTGTTTCATCATGTACAGCAGTAAAAGACCTTGGCGTGATTATTGACTCCAGTCTATCATTTGATGCTCATGTAGATATTACTAGGATAGCCTTCTTTCATCTCAGAAATATTTCTAAGATAAGAAATATATTGTCACCACATGATGCAGAAATATTAGTTCATGCATTCGTCACCTCTAGACTAGATTACTGTAATGCCTTACTGTCTGGATGTTCCAGTAGGTGCATAAACAAACTCCAGTTAGTCCAGAATGGCAGCTGCTAGAGTCCTAACTAGAACCAGAAGATACGAGCATATCACCCCAATCTTACCCACACTGCATTGGTGTCCAGTGAAATCTCACATTGATTATAAAATACTATTATTAACTTATAAAGCACTAAACGGTCTTGCACCACAGTATCTAAGCGACATTTTGGTTTTTTATGATCCGCCACGCCTACTTCGATCAAAAGATTCAGGCTATAGAGCCCCACAGTTACGGAACAGTCTTCCAATTAGTGTTCGGGACACAGACACAGTCTCAGTGTTTAAGTCTAGGCTTTAAACGTATTTTTTTTACTCAAACCTACCTGGTGATGTAGTCACCATTGAAATCAGGTGATACGATCAATGTTTCAACATGCGTTCAATTAGACAACAGTGTCATCGATTTACATTCTTTTCTGACCATGCTCGAAAATGCCATTCAGAGTAAACACGAAATTTTTTCTGATATCCTTGAAATAGTCGTCCAAATCGTCCGACCACCTCGGGGTGGTCGAATTAGAAGGAAAATAGGCCAAATATTCAAATCAGAAACCAAAAATAAATGAAGCATCTATACATTTTTCACAGAGACATGTGTTTTGCCTTATGCATTACCCAACTTTTGAATCGTGAAAAAAATTATTTTGAAATGAAACCGAACAAATCGCTAGACAATTACAACACGATGTGGGATTATCCATAAACACCACAATCAGCTTTGCTGATGTATCGAGATTTGAGAGACATTTGAATTGTAAAATTGTAATGTAGCAAGTGGCTCGTTTGCAACAACTACGCTACCCCGAGAAAACGGGGAAAACAGCCCAAACAAAGGCACACAAATACGATCCACTTAGAACAGGCAAGAGTCATGGGTTTCCACACAAAAATTTATTTTATTTAAAGTTAAAAAAGACTGGCCAAGAATTTAAAAAAAAAAAAAAAAAAAAAAAAAAAAAAAAAAAAAAGCAGCAAACGCAGTCAGGCATTGGTTAAATAAGAGTCACAAGAGGAAATTAACAATAATCATAGGACTGAGGCTTCCTGTATGAAGGGCAGGTTAATACGACAGCACCAGCTATACAAAAGGGAAAAGCACCCCACTAATCAGACTCATACCCACAAAATTCACTGCAAATAAACGCAGCAATAATAACGACCCTTAATTAAGTAAAGCCTAATTTCTTTGATACCAAAATCATGATCGCTTCTTTAATAGTTGTAACGGCAACAGCTGGCACTCCGACCGGAGCTACGTTAAACTACCATGCTACACAGATGGGAGCCTTGACGGCACACCGCACCGAGAGTAAGCAGCACACCACACCTGCACACAGTCAGTAGTCCGTCACACTAAATAAGTAAATCGCAATGTAAGTGGACAACGCTAGCACCAAACAGCTAAGCGACAAAGCTTTTTTTTAAAAAAAAAAAAAAAAAAAAAAAAAAAAACAAACAAAAAAAAAATACCCCACATACCTCTGTAGTCCATAGCAACGAAAGGATGGGGCGGGTTTGACCATGACGCATTCTGGGACTCAAACAACCACGTATATACTGTGTTAGGGAGAGAGCCTATTGACCACGTAGTTAATAAGGGTGATGTTTTAACCACGACACACACCCCACTACATTCATCGTACACTGTTCTGCTAGCAAAGCCAGATAACCTCTTTCTTTCAAACTAGCAAGACTCCCCATGGAAAAATGGTTTGTTTTTGTATGACAACTACTATTATGGGGTTAATAGCATCACCGGACTTTTAGGAACGAGTCATGTTTGTCATTTTTGCCACTTGGGGTATGACGTTTTATGGAAACAAACGCGATTATAGCTGCAACGTTTGTCACATTTGTAAGAATGTGACTAAATGTCAGACTATGTAGATCACAATACTGTTGTTTTGAGAGGCATAAAGGAAAGATTCAGTCGAGCAAAGGTGAATATTCTGTGTGAAACGGGATTCTACTGCGGTAAATGTAAACGTGTGATACATGTTTCTCAGGATTAGAAGGTTTATCCCGTGTGTGCACATTCGAAATGCAGACTCTGTGGCCAAAAACCTTGAGGATATCGAGCATAGATGTTTTATACAGCGGGTTAAGAAAGAACGCGAAAATAAGGATTGTGTGTTTTACGATTGAGACTAGACAGGAAACAGGAACTCATGTAGCTAATTTCATATGCTGTATTGATTTTCAGGGAGAGGAGTGGGTGGCTGAAGGGGATGATTGCGTCAGTGCCTTCTTTAAGAAGTTTCGGTGTAAAACATATGGTTATACGCTTACCGCGCATAACGCTAGAGGGTTCGATTCATACCTTTTGTTAAACCATTTAGTGAAAGAAGGAATCACGCCCGAAATTACATCACCGGACAAATCTCTCAATACCTTCCATACAATGGCTCGAATACGTTTCTAAAATGCAAAACGTACCCATTCGCCACACGTTGAACAAAGGTGAAGTAAGGTTTGGTACCCATTACATAGATGGATACTGTGAGGATGGGGAAAATAGTAAGGTTTGAGTTTCTTGGATGTTTAACACGGCTGTGAGAAGTGTTTTCCCCTCAATGACCCCACATCCTCTTAGCTCATCCAAAGCTACTTTCAGAGATGTCAGTCAAAAATCGATGGAGAGAATTAAAAATTTGCATGACACCCTCAATTTGCAAGTCACTCTGATATGGGAACACGAGTGAAATGAAATGAAAAATGACAACCGTGTGCTAAACTTTCTAAAAGACTGACTTTCCTGAGCTTTTAAACCCATTATGTAATTGCATTATGTGGCTCAGCCCAGTGAGAGAATCGATTATTTGGATTTTACCTCTTTACCCATTTGTAAATAAGACAAAGACATACCTGATCGATCACCCCATCGTTTATCGTGACTTTAAACCTCGGGAATATTACTTCGGTATCGTCAGAGCAAAAGCATTACCGTCTAGGGGTCTGTGGGCACCTGTTCTCCCGTTTCGTGTAAAAAGCAAACTCCTCTTTCCTCTATATAGGAAGTGCGCGGAGCATCAGCTAAAACAATGCGATCATACGGATCAGGAGAGAGCTCTTACCGGAACATGGGCTTCTGTCGAAATAGGCTACAATATTCTTAAATAAAAAAATTTAAAAAATAAAAGGGGGGGGGGGGGGGGGGCACGTTGGATCGGAAATCTATCACTGTTAATCCTACCAAAAGATCCGTGGCTAAACTCGCGCCAAATTCGTTGTGGGGTAAGAGGTGTCAAAAACCAGACAGATTAAACATGACCTTAATTCGTGATCCTGCCGAGTTTTTACAGTTCATGTTCTCCGATATTTATGTGAGTCACTTTTTTGAATGAGCAGGTGGCGATGGTGCAGTGGCGGTATGCAGACAAGAGACTAAACCAGTGAATAGGTAATTTATTCATTGGAATTTTCACTACAGTATACGCTAGAATTGAGCTGTACAATTTGATGGATCAGCGTTGTTTGTACAGACAGCATCATTTTTAAAAGTAAGGACGGTGACTGGATACCGCCCTTAACCGATTACTTTGGTGGTCTTACCAGCGAACTAGATAATGGCGATCAAATCATAGAATTCGTAAGAGCAGGTCCTAAAACCTATGGTTACAAAACCGTAAAAGGAAAAAAAAAACTATGAAAGCTAAGGGCATTACTTTAAATTGTATCAATTCTGAAATTGTGAATTTGAAGTCGCTGACAAATCTGGTGGACGAGTGAGTGAAAAATCCGGATCAAACCGGTCAACTCGTAACCACGCATAATCAAATCGGGACAGATAAAAAGGGGTTTCATTTGAGAAACAAATCACAATTGAAAAGGTTTAGGGTTGTGTACGATAATATTTTATTACCCGATTTTACAACTCTCCCTTACGGATATTAAGACTATTCATGTATATAGTTTCTGTTGATGTTTTGTAATGGAAAATATGAACGTGACTGCTTTTGTTGCTCGGATGCAACTTCCCTTTTCATGTATCGTATGTGGACTAAGTAATAGCGGAAAATTGTATTTTGTCAAAATGTTGTTGGACAACTGTAAAAAAGAGGCAGTGTCGGTAGTTCCCGAAAACATTGTTGTTAGACGTGTTGGCAACCTCTCTACAATGAATTGATGACCGGAATAAATAAAATTTCTTCAAGGAATCCCTGATTCTTTGTGTGATGACGAACTATTTCCTCCCAATAAAATAAACTTGGTGGTAATCGATGACTTGATGGACTCCGCCAGTAAAAACGATGAAGTAAAAAAGGCTTTTACAAAATACACCCACCACAGAAATCTGAGCGTCTTCCATTTCGTTCAAACTTGTTTTTTCAAGGCAAGACCAGTAGAACAAATCAACCTGAGTAGTTATATCATACACTTTCTGTCAAACTGTCAAAGTAGTGTTTGATAATTTATGGCCCTCTGTGCTTCCCTGACTGGCAGGTCTGTAGGGGTGGTGAGGGGGGTAACCCTATCGAGTGTGTGAGCTGGTCAATCTGGCTCCTTTGTGTCTGGGGGTGTTGTGGAGAGGTGTGCGTGTGGCGGGGGGGATAGCCCCCCTCCCAACAAAAGGTGTTTGTTAATGAGTTTGGTTTTTGGTGGGGTGAAATATGTCTGAAAAGAAATAATGTTTTTAATATGGGGTTGTATGTATGTTACTGTGTGGCGTTATTTCGTTTGTGTAAACACATTGTTAGAAAAGCATGATGTTTGAATGTGTACATATATGGAGTAGAATATTTGTTTTGTGAAATAAATGAAAACAAATGTTGATTATGTTTTTAGGGATCCCGGTTTACCTTTGAATAAAAAGTTTAGGAGTTAAAGCGTCTTTTTTAAAAAAAAAAAGAATCCGTTTAAAAGAATCGTTTGTATTACATACATGCTAAACACAAACCTTTAGGAGGTAAAAATGGTTAAAAGAGCTGTTTAAAAAGAAGCACGTATTACATGAATTCTAAACAAAGATCCTTACAAGGTATAAATGTTAAAGTGCTGGTTAAAAGAATCGCCATAATGTTTAAACTAGGAGATACGTTTTTCCAGAGATGTCTTCCATTCGCTGTGTTAAGCAGTAATGAAGTTAAACTGAAACACCTCGCTCTTGCTAAACCCCACCCACACATGTGTTTTCAGACACGCCTCTCTCTCCCCCTCTCTCTAAACATACCCATACACGTGTTGTTTTCATCGTAGCCAGTACATTCCATCAAAATGTCAATCATGGCGGTAGAACTAGAGGGCTAATTTATGGCCTTGTCCTTGTCAGGCCTGCGTTTCTCTAGGAGTGCTTAATTTATGGCCCTGTGTTTCTTCCTGACCAAGAGTTTTTATGACCAGCGGGTTCGTGGTGTGATCCTACAGATGTTTATGATAATGAGTGTCTGTGGGGGTGTTAATGGCTTTACGACACACCCTACAATAGGTATGCTTTGTGTTTAAAAGTAGGGTCAGTTACGCAGAAGTGTCCAAGATCTCGGCTGTGTATCAGAGCGCTGTGTAATTTTAGGCGAATCGTCGATTCTCATTTTAACTCACCGCTAAAGCTTTATATTTTATTTTGGAGAATTCTTCAAAGAGGAGATGGCCATCTATCCTAACACTAAGTGTTTTGTTTTATCATCATCATCATCATCACACATTGTTAAGATACTGACATTGTGTCTATTCCGGACATCGTAGACAAAATACATTTTCTGAACAAGGCAAGTGGTACGTACATTGTTATTCTTAATAAGTATACGATCCTATGTATGATTTATTGTGTATGCGTTTAAAGATTTTACTTTATTTTACACAAAGGGTTGAACACAGAAGTCCCGCGAATCAGGTTGGAAACCCCGTGTTGGGTAAGATCTGTAATAAGATATTTAGCTGTTATGTTTAAAAGTGGTTTAAGATGTTTTTCTTATGTATTGTGTTCATTTGTTTACTGTTGAATGAATGCCTTTTATTGTCACTATACACATGTACAATGAAATTAAGAGCCACTCTTTTTTTCCCCCATGCCAACATGTACATAAAATAAATACTAAATACTATAGACACTATATAAATAGTATAGACACTATATACCTATACTGTGAAATCAGTACATGTGTGTGTTTAGAATGGTTATAGCTTTTGGGAAAAAGCTAAGAGTGACCAATCTGGTGATGAGGATATCCGGAATGATTGTATTAAAAGCCGAACTGTAATCCACAAAAAGCATCCGGACGTAGCTCTGTTGCTGCTCTAGATGTCACAACACGGAGTGGAGAGCTACGGCGATAGCAATTTCTGTGGATCGGTTTGCGCGTTATGCAAACTGATAAGGATCGAAGTCTGGGGGGGGTAGTCCTTGATGTGCTGAAGAACCAATCTCTCAAAGCACTTCATAATAACTGGAGTGAGGGCCACAGGACGATAATCATTTAGACTAGTGGTGGGAGTCTTCTTTGGCACTGGAATGATCGTGGCTGATTTTAGGCAGGACGGGATGACTGCTTGGGCCAGGGAGAGATTGAAGATTCTGGTGAAGATGTGGGCAAGCTGGTGGGCACACGATCTGAGCACCTTACCAGGTACTCCGTCTAGGCCAGTAGCCTTCCTGGGATTCACTGCCAGAAACATCCGTCTAACATCGTGTTCCCTCACAGTCAATAGAGTGGTGCAGAAACCAGGAGGGGATGGCGGCAGGGCTGGACTGGTGTAGGAGCCAGATGAGGGTGGAGGCAAGGCTGGAGCAGATGAGCGTTGTAGTTGTGAAGTTTCAAAGCAAGCAAAGAAGCAATTTAGCTCTTCTGCCATCGCACTCAGGTCTTCTGTTGTCGCATCGCGGCCTCTGTAGTTTGTGATGTCTTGTATGCCCTGCCACACCTCCCGTTTATTTTTACTGGACAGGTGGGACTCTGTGCTCCTCTTATGGTCCGCCTTAGCTTCCTTAATACCACCTTTCAGGTTGGAACGAGCGGCTCTACACAGAGCTCTATTACCAGACCTGAAGGCAGCGTCGCGGGCTCTGAGGAGTGTGCGGACCTGGTTGGTCATCCAAGGTTTCTGGTTTGGGAAAACCCGTATGTTTTTGTCCACAATCACATTTCCGATACAGAACTTGATATAGTCCAGTACCATTCCTGTTAATGTTTCTAGCTCCTGGTGTTCAAATAAATCCCAGTCTATCTGTAGCAGTCCTGTAGTTTGGAGAATGCATTGTCAGGCCAGGTGGTAACAGTCTTTATAGTGGACATGACACTGCGTCTGAGGGGGGTGTAGGCAGGGGAGAGCAGAAGGGAGAGATTGTCTGATTGGTCGAGGTGGGGGAGAGGTATGGCTCTATACGCATGCTTAATGTTAGAGTAAACATGATAATGTAATGAGATATTTAGCTGTCATGTTTAAAAGCGGTTTAAGATGTTTATGTATTGTGTTCGTTTGTTTACTGTTCAAGGCTTGTCAAATCTTGTAAACAAGATCGCTGCACCTGAGTTCAAAAATAGTGCTGCGGTTTCTACTGAACCCTGTATACCAATGAGCTCTGGAAAGGCCAAGCGTAAAACAGTCGCTCAGGTCCACAGCACGGGTGTCGCTACGTCCAAGTGTAAACGATCAAGATCTCCCCTACGATCAACAGACGGTATGTAGCATGTATTTTTTATTTTTTTAAAAAGCGTGTTTCATCATCCTAATTAGTGCTGTTATCCTAAACAATGTTTTGTGGTCCCCCCCCCACAGAGTCAGCTGCGAATGAACTGCACGCTATAGACTTGTTTGAACTGGAATCAGGAGCTGTTTGATTCGTGGGACGCCTGTGTCTTTACCCTGGCTCCTGGAGACGATCTGCCTTCAAACCAAGAAGCATTTGGTCACGAGGCTACTGTTGTTATAGACAATAACAGAGACTCGGTGGAGGTGATACGAACCGGGTTCAAGGCTATCGAGGATCGTATTGCTGGATTTGAAAAGACTTTTGCTATTGTCACCGAGTGTCTGGACATTATAGAGAAGAATCAGCGTCTTTATAATCAAAGTGTCGTGGAAACATTACAAAACCATACCATCACACAAACAAATCATAGCAACCCAGAAGCTTCTTGCTGGGGAGATTTGTCACGTTGATCACGATCAACACCTGATGACAGAATTGTTAAAACAGTTTGTACAGCTGGTTAAAAACAAGAAACTCGGGTGAGTTGTACAATAATGTTTTATACCCCTGTGTCTGTGTTTATTTGCTGGTTCGTATCTGTTTTACTGTGTTTTTTTTTTTTTTTTTTTACTAGTTTTTGTTTCAATTTTAAAAAAAAATCTATAAAATGTCAAAGCAGTGTGGTGAAAACTCGTGTAATCTGGGAGCAGCTTTTAAAATTAGAAGATGCGATGACGATGGTCTGTGTACTTTTGAACTGCGTGGCAATACGGAGACGTTACAGGGTTTAATTAGAAAATGGAGGATCTTAATAGACAACAGTCTACCCCTGACACTTTGTTGGACTTAACAGTTAGATCAATGGCTGAGGTTCAAACAGAACCAATGCCTAATTCGTTGTTAGACATCGGTTCAAATTCACAGCAGGTGGGGTGGGGGTCAGACAGAATCGTTTAATCCTTCGGAGCCAAATTTTGGGTTATCCAAAGCCACTATTGAGTCTATCGTAAGAGAGGGTGGGTCTGTTGGTGGTTCTGTGGTACCGAGACACAGATTTAATGGATTGGAAATATGGTGTCGTATAAACATGCGTGTGATAACCGCTCCAGACCTGGCTGCGTACACTATATTTCTGCAGGATATCATGTCTGAAATATTGTCATTTTCCAGACTGCTGGCCGGCGATGGGGGCTTAATCAACATTACCTTGAGAGGCCCTAGTCTACCCTCTGATGTTAACGCTGTCTTGTCACCTGATAACGATTTGCACATATTCACACAACTAGAGAACATTATGCAAAGTAATTCTGACGTACGGGCTGATTAATGTTTAGATCTGAACGTGTCTATAGCTCGTGGTAAACACGGTGGTGCTTATCGAAATATACGTGATTTAGCTCATAACGAGGTGATTGCCAGAAACAGAATGAATCTGTTCTGTCCCAACATCATATCTAACAGTGTGTGTTTTGCGATCGGTCTGTCCCATTTTCTACAACCACATACGCCATGTAGTGAACTTGAGTCGTTAGCCACGTCTCTACAGAAAACTGCAGGGTATTCGGTACAACAAAAGATAGGGTTTAATGACATCACACGGTTTGAACGGTTGTTACATATTAAAATAGTGGTGTTCCATAGAACATGTTCTGGTCTATTGGAACACTTTACAAACAATGACGAGCCTCATAAGACCGTGTTCTTGTATCTACACAACGAACATTTCTTGATTAAGAACCTAAAAGCATTCATTGGTACACCATACGTGTGCGAATACTGTTACCATGGTTTTACTAGCCGTAGAGACCACAGGTGTAAATACGTTTGCGATGTATGTAATGCACCTGATTGTCATAAATACGTTGGCAAAACGAGGCAATGTCACGATTGTTTGTGGTACTGCAGATCAGCCTACTGTTACAACGCGCATAAACAAACGCAAACAGGACAACAGTACGCTCAGTGTGATGTCACTAAATACTGTCAGAAATGTAATAGGCAATATCATGTCAACGGAGCCGCACCAAAAAAACCCAAAAACAAACAAACAAAAAAAAAAAAAGTGCCCTGCAGAACACTATCCATTGTAAAGCTGAATTGGTTAATGACAGTACACCCATGTTTCATACAACTGATAAAAATGGAATCACCTAGCGACAAATATTTATGATTTTGAGACACAACACACAGACGGTAAACACATAGCAAATTTCGTATGCGCCATTACATTTAAAGGGGAAGAGTTCACAGCTGCTGGTACAGACTGTATAGATCAACTTGTTAAAAAGTTTAGACAGCCTCATTATCAGAATTACACATGGGTTGCACACAACGCTTCAGGGTTTGACAATTTTATACTATTGGAATATTTTGCAAAAGCAGGGCTAACACTCCAAATTACTATGCAAGGGTGTCGGATCATTTTAATGTATGATAAGACATTCAAGCAACGTTTCATCGATAGCTACTCTTTCATCCCTATGCGTCTGTCCATGACATCTGCTAAATAAACGTATCTGCTGTTAAATCTAACCTGTGCTGAGAAAGGTAATTTTCCACACCTGTTCAATAGAATAGAAAACGAAGACTACGTAGGCCCATACCCTGACAAGCATTTCTACAGCTATGAGACAACGTCTGACAAAGAGGAGTTTGATGAGTGGTATGTTACGGTGTCGGGTAAGGTTTTTGATTTAAAAAAAGCTCGCCATGTACGGCAAGAACAATGTTGTTTTGCTCCGTGAGGCACGCATGAAGTACCGTGACGAAATCATACAATGTACTAAACTCGACCCATTCAGATACACCGCTTTAGCAGCGTGCTGAATGGCCGTGGATAAAACCCACTACCTACCAAAAGACACCCTAGCTCTGACCCATAATGCATACACAAGTCAGAACAAGACATACTCAACCGTTTCCATTGAATGGCTTGAATGTGTCAAAACACGCAGCGTGAACATTCAGCACGCTTTAAATCATGGAGAGATGGTAATTGGAAAATATCAGCTTGATGGTTATTATGAAAAGGATGGTGTCAAATACGGTTTCGAATGAAACGACATTCATGCCTGTGAAACATGCATACGTTATAACCCAAACCATTTATATCCGTTATCAAAAGTGCCCTATGGTTTGCTCAGAAGACAGTTTGATGATAAGGTTGAAATTTTGGAAAAGGCGTATGGTCTCGATGTTGAGGTGATGTGGGAATGTGCTTGGAATAACTCTAAACAAAACGATGCCACTGTAATGGCGTTTATGTCCACTTACATCCTGAATGATTGAAACCACACAACGCACTATTTGGTGGTCGTACTAACGTGTACAAATTGTATCGCAAAGCCGACAATAGTGAAAATACAATATGTCGACTTTACAAGCTTGTACCCCTTTTGCCAGGCCCAAAAAAATGTTACCCCCATAGGACATCCACAAATAATTTTCAGGGATTTTGAACCTCTTGAAAATTATTATGGGTTTGTCAAGGCTACAGTTCTGCCACCACGAAAACTGCATCACCCAGTCCATCCCTATAGGACCGGTGGTAAGCTTATGTTTCCACTTTGTCGTACATGCGCCGAACATCAGAATCAGACCCGTGTGGTCATACTGATGAGGAAAGAGCCATTTCAGGGTGTTGGGTCAGCATAGAGCTGTTGACAGGTGTAGAAAAGGGTTATATTGTAATGAACGTGGAAGAGGTGTGGCATTTTCCACAGCGGTCAGAAACTTTGTTTTGTGATTATGTTAAAACATTTTTACAATACAAACAAGAGGCCAGCGGTTTCCCCGCATATGTTGTGACAGACGCAGACAAGGAAACCTACATCTCAGACTACTTTGAGGAAGAGGGGATTAAGATGGACGCTGATAAGTCGCAACCCAGCACGGCGTTCTATTAAACTTCTGCTGAACTCACTTTGGGGTCGTTTCTCCATGCGTGAAAACCTGCCGTATACAGAGTTAATTTCAGACCCGGAACAATTTACACAGCACATATTTGGTGACTTTTATGATGCTAAACACTTTTCCTTCGTTTCAGACTGCGTGGCTCTAATTCAGTGGTGTTCTGCGGATGGGAAAGGGGGTCAGACTCGTGACATCTTTCTTGGGGCTTTCACAACAGCTCATGCCCGTCTAGAACTTTATGAATTAATGGACAAATTGGGTGACCGGCTGTTGTACAGTGACACAGACAGTGTGATCTTTACATCTAGAGAGGGCGACTGGGAACCTCCGTTGGGCCCCATCTCGGTAATTTAACTGACGAGGTTGGAGCTGGTGATCATATTGTAGAATTTTGTTCAGGCGGACCAAAAACATACGGCTACCGCACTGCGAAAGGTAAGGTATGCATAAAAGCCAAAAGGTGTCACGCTCAACGCAGTAAATTCAAAAGCCATTAGATTAGACACCCTGATTGGACTTGTTGATCACTACCTTGTGGGGGTGGATAATAGTAGTCATGTACTGGCATACACAGATACCATTGTACGTAAAACATTTCACACTACACAACAGGTCAGTCGTTAAAAAGTTTAAGGTGCTGTACAACAAATGCGTGCTGCTCCCAGATTTCACATGTAGAATTTAGAGGTTCACATTTGATTTCTAAAAAAATTGAAAATATTTTGTATATTTATGATTGTTGGCAACCGTTGTATGATGAATTGTTGAAAATGTACAAAATAAAATTTGTTGAAGGATTACCACAGACTCTGAATGATGCTCCGTTTCTGGCCAGCATGGTTAATTTGTTAATCCTCGATGATCTGATGAAAGAGGCCAGCGGGAGCAATGAGGTAGAGAAGGTCTTTACCCAATATGTACATCATAGAAATCTTAGCGCTATTTATATTGTACAGAATTTATTTTGCCAATAGGACCATCAGCTTAAACGCAAATTATCTAATGTTTAAAAATCCCCGAGATGCTAATCAAGTCAGTGTTCTAGGAAGACAAATCCCGGCAACACAATTTATGGAATGTTATCAAGACACAACCAGCAAGCCTTTCGGGTATCTGCTGATTGATTATAAAACAAATCTCCCGAACACTATCGGCTCAGAACAGATTTACTTGCACCACACCCCGTCACATCTCCAGAAAAGAAGACAGCGACATGTCTGCCAGACTTTGTAGAAACCTGCCACTTTTAAAAATATTAAAAGCATCACCCAAACAAAGACGGATTATTTTACAAACTGCCACAGACGAGCTCATTGCGACATTGTGTGAAGTAGCTCTTAATGTTCTCTATGGCAATATACCCCTCACATCTCAACAATACCAGAAACTCAGAAAAAGGAAAAGCGTAATCAAATTTGTAGCGGATAAGACGGTTGGTGTTAAAAGAAAGAGACGTGTAATAAACCAACAGGGGGGCTTTCTTCTACCGCTCTTAAGCAAGGCTATTCCTTTCATCTCCAGCCTGATTGCATCTAGATAACAGAGGAAATGGAGTACGCAGAGAAAATGTTTAGTCCCACAGCACCAGTTTTTATACCAGAGTGTAAAAAATGCTCGCTACATTTTAGATAAAATGTCTAAAATGAAAGAGGTCACATCTTGGGACGATTCAGGAGAGTTTGTGTTTAACGGTAGAACTATTCCTGGCTCACATATGCTCGATTTAGTTAAAGGCATCACGGCTCCACAAAAGATTTCTGATGCCCGAAGACCTGTCGGCTGGCTCGAATTTCTGGAGGCTTTTGCTACTTTAAACATACCATACTTAACGGTGCCAAACCATTATGTCAGACACGCATTTGTACAACAGGCTGGACATCTTGCACCTAATACAGCGTTTAAGCAGACTCTTTGCTAATCCTGTAGCGCTGCACACATCCCCCATCTCAAACAGTATTTCTCTGAAGTATTTCAGAGAAATACGCGTCAGGTTCGAACAGACAGGAGTGTCTAAGCTGACTCGGATGATCCACTTCGCACCCCAAACAGAGTTCTTTCAGTTTTTTATTGATAACATGCTCCAGAAGGACCATGACTGTCGCCTTTATAATCTTGAACGCGTCAGATCAAATACAGCTGTCTGTGTCATCAACACCGATGTAGGCAGAGGCGCCAGTTAAAGAGCTGCTGATTCCATACGGAGTTGAGGAAACTTAGGTTGTGATATTCTAATTCCTTGCAGAAATTATCCTGCCACTTGTCATATGTTTGCGGCGGGGATTCTACCGTTGTCGTGTTGTCGTCAGGCAGAGCCGGCGCTGTCTCCGGGGTGTTGCTGTAGCAGGCGTATGTAGAATCTTGAGACATCTTCGTAATGTGTTTCACTGTGACACAGGCCACCCCGTTTTTTAATCACAGCATGAGGGCGGTCTTAAGAGAGGATCTCCGGAGTTGGTAACGCCCTGCTCGGGGTTAAACAACAGCTCCTTTACAAGCTCATCACCCACACGAAGAATTTTTGACAAACGAATACATTGTTTTTTTTTCTTGGAGCAAAAGTTAACTCCTCAATCTTTTCATCAGAGCCTCTTATATGCGTGATACAGAACCGTCTTCTAGAGATATTAGGAGTTCTCGGTGTAGCCATTGTAGCAGTTAGTTGCAGACTGTGTGTTTAACCATAATGTCTTAAGACGCTATTTAAAAACCCATTAACACCCCGACATACACTCATTATCATAAACAAGCTGATAGGATCACACCACGACCCCCCTGTTCATAAACTCTTGGTCAGGAAGAAACAAACGGCCATAAATTAAGCACTCCTAGAGAAACACAGGCCTGACAAGGACGAGGCCATAAATTAGCCCTCTAGTTCTACCGCCATGATTGACATTTTGACAGAACGTACTGGCTACCATGAAAACACGTGTATGGGTGTGTTTAGAGAGAGAGAGAGAGAGAGAGAGAGAGGCGTGTCTGAAAACACATGTGTGGGCGGGGTTTAGCAAGAGCAAGGTGTTTCAGTTTAACTTCATTACTGCTTAACACAGCGAATGGAAGACATCTCTGGAAAAAACCTCTCCTAGTTTAAACAGAATAAAAAAATATAACAGATTCTTTTAACCAGCACTTAACATTTTTACTGCGTAAGGATCTTTGTTTAGAAGTCATGTAATACGTGCTATTCTTTTTAAACAGCTCTTTTAACCATTTTGACATCCTAAAGGTTTGTGTTTAGAATGTATGTAATACAAACCATTCTTTTTTTAAAAAGACGCTTTAACTCCTAATCTTTTTATTCAAAGGTAAACCAGGATCCCTAAAAACATAACATATCTTTTCATTTATTTCACAAAACAAATATTCTACTCATATGTACACATTCAAACATCATGCTTTTCTAACAATGTGTTTACACAAACGAAATAACGCCACACAGTAACATACATACAACCCCATATTAAAAACATTTTTCAGACATATTTCACCCCACCAAAAACCAAACTCATTAACAAACACCTTTTGTTGGGAGGGGGGCTATTCCCCCCCCCCACCTACTTCACCACAACACCCCCAGACACAAAGGAGCCAGATTGACCAGCTGATACACTCGATAGGGTCACCCCCCTCACCACCCCTACAGACCTGCCAGTCAGGGAAGCACAGAGGGTCATAAATTATCAAACACTACTTTGACAGTTTGACAGAAATTGTATGATATAACTACTAACTTGAACACCAACTACATGGTTCTTTTTAAAAACCCTAGAGACAAATTACAGATCAGCATACTGGCTTGTCAAATGTATCTGGGTAACAGCAAGTATTTTTTAAAAAAGCTTTCTTGATGCCGTCTCTAGACCTCATGGGTATTTGTTGACCTGAAAGCACAAACACCAGAAGAACTTCGTCTGCAGTCAGGGTTGTTTCCAGGAGAGAATCCGGTTGTGTATGTTCCGAAGAAGGGGGAAAAAGAAAACAAAACAAACCACTTTAAAAGTATTGGCAACAAATGTCTGATCGATTGGGGGAGGGAATAAAAAAAAAATCCCTCCTGTTGCTGAATTTGTCACTTTGGTCTCCACCCCGAAGGAGAAAGGATATATTACATGATGCACCCACAGATCTCATCCTGAGCATATGTGAACTAGCTTTAAATGTACTCAGAGGGAACATACCGCAGACAACACAGTACCGGGTTTAAAAAAAAAAAAAAAAAACCCTATATAAAAGAGCATCTGTAGAAAGAAAGAGGAAAGTTATTAAATCAATCCGGAGGATTTATTCTGCCTTTGCTCAGTGTAGCCATTCCTTTTATAAGCAGCTTAATTGCATCCCGCAACAATTAACATGGAGACCGTGGAGAAAGTGTATTTAGTCCCTCATCAGTTTGATAAACTTAGAAACATCACCGCAGAGAAGGAAAGCTTAAGACCGTTGAAAACAACTTGGACGATGCCATACGAGGTATTTTATCAAGGACTGAGCTGAACGATTACAATAAGGCGAAACTCTACACATCAGCGCTGCAAAATTTTTAAAACTTGGTTAAACTAGGAGAGCAGGAATCCGCTCATCTGACCCTGTCCCTACCTAAAATACTGGAAAGTA